>NW_009926861.1:42993-54607 GCF_000696875.1 Nestor notabilis | reverse complement strand
GGGGGCTTTTTCCTGTTAAAAATAAACTAACCCAGTCTCCACATCCTGAGTATTTGTTTGCACACCATGAAGACCCACACAAAATACAAACCAGAGAGAAATCCAACTCCTTAACTTGCAATATATTTTTGCAGCACCTCAGCAGGACATTTCATTATCCCAAACACACAAGCCATATCTCCTGCTCATGCAATGAGCATCTTCCCTCTCATACCCATGCAGCAGACCCAGAATATATATGCTACTCAGAGACTCAAAAGTTGAAACACAAGCCAGTTATCAAATAATCACTGCTTCTGTCTCCCTTTCTTTCCCCCCTTTATAACTGAGAGTTTTCACAGGTTAAATAGCACTCACTCAGACATATTCACCTATCCAATACCTTACTCATTAATAAGCATGATGTGGATTAATACTGCAAATTAGGGCTTCAAATATCTACTTTCTCCATCCCAAGGGCAAAGGGAACAACACGAAAGAGATAAGGAGCTATTTGTGAGGACCACAGGATACTGTATTCCCACCATCCTGTGTCAGTGCAGCAGGCATTATCACCACTTTACACATGGGTGAGCTGTGTGATCCCTTCATTGCAACACACATCCTCTTCTTGTGACACAGTGAGTGCTACGAGTTTACCTGGGTTCAAAGGATGACCAGATGAATTCAGAGCAGTAAAGAAGAAATGATGCTCAGGAAGCCTGAGCCAGTCATCACTAAAGGCTCGAAGGGCTTACTGGGGAAATGTGTTTATATGCCCCTTTAGGCCCCTCCCAACAAAAAAGGGGAACATACAACAGTGCCAACACAGGCGCAGGCTGGTTTTGGAATTAACTCAAGATCTAACTATATTTACATGATCCAATTGTGAAAAAAATGTTCCCAAACCCTATTTTCAGGCACTGGCCCTTTACACCTTGTTTTTATAACCTTAACCTCTGTGATGTACGTGAGAAACATGAAAGGATAAAGACCAAAGTGTTCCCTGCTTAGCACAGGTTTTGTGCTCCAGGCCCAGGAAGCTTGGCTGTCCCACAGGGCAAGCACATAATGCTTCTGCTGGGAAGCAGCACTTGCAGAAGCAAAGGCACAGGACACAAAATATGGCAAGGTACAAACAAAGAAAATGTTAGAGATTGTTAAAAAATTCCAAAACACCAGCACTACCTTCCACTTCCATCTGCTTGTTTAAAGATGGGACCTTTAATTCATTGATGGGTTTTCCCTCTGGTGAACACACAGACTGGGAATTCATTTCCTCTAGTCCAATTTATTCCCATAGGAAGTACAAGCATCAGCTCTGTGTAAGCATTAAAAATGACAGCCTGGTCTTTCCACCAGGAGCATTAAAATTTTGCTTCCTTGTATGTATATCCCCCCAAAAATTCAGCATTTACTGAAATCCCAATTCATGGCACTTCTTACATGTACACTTTTCTACAAGCACCTGAATTTGTGTCTGACTACAACACTGAGCACCAGCTTGAACATGGACCTGAAAGAGCTTCACCCTGCTCCCACCGAAGCCAAGCCTCAGCAGCCGTGACCACAAAAGGCATTGTGCACCCAAGGCAGAAGCTGAAGCCCATTTTCTGGCACATCTTGAGTTCTGCTTAGGTGCAGCACACATCCAGATTGGATGAGGCTTGATGCATATCAATTTCTAAATCTCTTCAGGAGATGCTTCTAAATCTCTTTAGAAGCATGAACACACAGAGATTTGATTTGCAAGTAAGTAGCAGATTTCATTTCAACTCACTTTCTATTGATATGATTAGCTGTAGTGACCAAGGATATGTCCACAGCCTATATACAGCCTTACTAGAGAAACTACTAAGAGTTGTCTCAATACTAAAAATCCCTAGAAGTATATTTACACTGTAAATATACTACGCTGCAGCATACAGAGAGCAGCAACTGCTAAATCAAGCTATGGCCAAATACTTTCCCCCTGGCGTCCATAAAATATATTTTGGCTGGCATTTACTGTGTTCATACTTGCATTTCTTTTCTTTAAATCAGTCACAGCAGAAAGGCTACATACATCTTTTCAAAATCTACACAGGAGACCAACACAGCACTGAACCTAATTAGTACTGATCCTGCAAGTCCCTCTATGATCAAAGCATAAACGATACCCCAACTGCCTCTTGGTTACTCCCAGAGGATTACGCAAACTCAGAAATAACTGGAGCTGACTCTGTGCAAGCTGGGTGGAGTAGACGTGTACATGTAATTGTAGACACCACCACCCTTCCTGTGCTCTCAGAATCCTGAGTCAAAGAAACTGCTCGTTTCTTTTTAAAGACCTCTCTTAACTACTCCCAAAGGATGAAGTTACTTGGATATTATTGTGCTGCACGCTACAATTTCCTAGAGTAAGGAATTAGTTTCTTCCCAATCCCCACTAAAGAGAATCAATCCAGAACAGTATTTCCACAGACCTTCCGATGACTGTTCAATGTTGTGTTTCATAAAAATCTGTTGGAGGTTTTACCCCTGCAATTACAGTTCACAAAAATGTAATTCTGTAATGAGTTTAAAATATCTAACAGCGACTACAAAAGGGTAAAGGTAAACACTTAAGCCTTCTAGAGAGGTGGACTTGCTTGCTTTCCTGTTTATGCAGTACTCTTAGATTTGCTTGGTGATTGGCATTTCTGCAAAAATACAGTGCCCAAACACGCTCAGCTTCACACTGTGCTCTCAAAAAACCTCAAGCCTTGAAGTAGTGTTACTTTGTGTCTTCTACAGCTCACTACTGCAAAAGTAGCAAATGCAGCTTCAGACCCCAGAAAACTTGCACTTAAACCAAAACGGCCCTATTTTGCAAACCATCCTACAAGCAGAACATAGATTATTCAATCTACACCTCTAAAAAATTATCATCCAAATTCAATATTTTAGATTTAAACTGTGCACAATAAAAATAGAAAGTCTTGGTAAGTTTTTGAGAAGCCAGAGCTCTGAGTTGCTTAGAAAGCCCAAGAAAAGTTGAAATTCAGTTTTTGTATAATGAATGAAGCACAGTAACAATATTTGGGGGGTAAGAAGAAAAAGCCTGTCTGCATCACCTATGTAAATCGCTGTAATTTTAACTTCTGCAGCAGCACCTTTCAAATATGTGTGAGGGGGAACAAGCAGTCCCTGAGCACTGATGCTGTGCATGCAAGCACTGATGAGATCCAATCTTGCTGGATTACCATTGTTTTCAAACCTAAAAGTGTTCATCAACTTGTTTCACAGGTCCTATCTAAACACTGCCTCAGTGTTTAACACCTCTGCCCCCCACAACACAACACTTTAATTAAAATTCACAGTTTTGTGAGGCTGTTTGTCACCGAGTCACACAGAAAAAGGCCTCTTTCCTTCACAAGCTTCCTGTCCTTCCCAGGTGATAATTTTCTATCACTCTTTAGCCCACCCCAACACCCACCCCCACACACACTAAGAGGAGAAGAAAGGAAGACTATCTTGTGTGTTTGGTTTTGGTTTGGCTCAGAAGGAGAGATTTCTTCCAAAGTAAACACTCCTGCAACGTCACAGGGTATATATATAGACACAGGCCAGGAGGAGGAGAAAAAAAATACTGCCCTTCTGTAGATACTCAGTTACATTAGGAAAGATGTAAGTAGGGGAAAGTCTCAAAAGTCTTGATTTTTCTAAAGCCACATGCACAATGTTGACTCAGACACTAAAGCCAGGTTGAATGATCCAAGGAAAACATTGCCTCCATCCAATAAAAGGAAGTTTCTCACATATTCCTGTCTTTTGCCAGAAGACATGCTATTTCTGCTGGGCACAACAGGCTCAGAGGGTTGTGATCAGTGGCACAAAGTCCAGTTGAAGGCCAGACACTAGTGGCCTAGCAAGGGGTTGATAGGAGAGCCAATATTGTTTAACCTCTTCATTAATGACCTGGATGATTTGCAGAGTGTACTCTCAGCGAGTCTGCTGATGACAAAAACGGGAGGAGCAGCCAGTACACCAGATGGCCGCATTGCCACTTGGATGACCTTTGACAGGCTGGAGCAAAAGGCAGACAGGAACCTCATGCCGTTCAAATAAAAGAAAGGCAAAGTCCTTCACCTGGGGAAGAATGACCCCAAGCACCAATACAGGTTAGAAGCTGACAGCCTGTACGGCAGCTTTGCAAAGGACCTGTGGTTCTGGATGACAACAAGGTACCATGAGCTAGTAATATGCCCTCGAGGCAAAGGTGGACACCAGCATCCTGGGCTGCATTAAGAAGAGTCAAGGAGCCAGCAGGTCAAGTGAGGTGATCCTTTCCCTCTGCTCAGCACTGGTGAGACATATCTGAAGTTCTGAGCCCAGTTCTGCACTCCTCAGTGCATAAGAGCCATGGACATACTGGAGAGAGTTTGGCGAAGGGCCACTAAAATGATTAAGAGACTATGAGGAAAGAGTGAGATTGCTGCAACTACTCAATTGGGAGAAGACAAGGCTCAGGAGGGATTTTAATCAACGTATAGAAATGCCTGAAGGGAAGATGCAAAGAGGAGGAAGCCGGGCTCTTCACAGTGGTGGCCAGTGGCAGGACAAGATGGCAAAAACTGAAACACAACAGACCATAAGAAAAAAAAGAGAAATTGTTTTACTGTGAGGGTGGTTGAACACTGCACCAGGTTGACCAGAAAGGTTTTGGAGCCTCCATCCTTGGAGATATTAAAAACCCGACTGAGCATGGTCCTGAGCAATCAGCTCGAGGTAACCCTGCTTGATGAGGGCAAGTTGGACAAGATGACCTGCCAGCCTGAACCAGCCTGAGATTCTGTGGTCATTTTTCCAGTCCATTTGCACACCCATCACTTAGGATAAACACAAGTATTCAGAAGAAGCATCTCAGTCCTGTCTAAGGTACCACCAATGGCAGAAACCCACAATATCATAGTGTTGACTTGACAGATCTCACACCAGCTCTGCAGGAGACAACTAAAATGTGCTGTATCTCCCTCCCTCTTGAGGTTGAGATTCAATTTCCCATAGTTGCTAGCTCACCATTGCTATAGTTTGGCTTAAATTCTACTTTCTCAATGCAACAGAGGGGTCAGGGATTAGGAACGTTAACAGGCCAGTTAGGTATTTCAGATTGCCTGGTATCGTAAGATTTCCTAAAGCTCTCTTACAGTCTTCATCTCCCTCAAGTTTTGCTTTAAAACAACCCCTCAGCTCTGCAAATGCTCTCTATTACCTCTAAAAAACAGAGGATGATTCTCCTCTCTTGTAACATAGCAAGAAGTCAGACACTCTAGGTTTACTAGCTAGAATCTTCATTGACTTGGCAGATATCTACTTATTGCTGGTGTAAGAGAACAGAAGCCCTAAAGATTTTGATTTTAAGGCCAAGAAACAAATTAAAGTTGTAATTTCTTTAATCTCCAACATACCCTGTTCCCACAGCTGGAGGTAGTGTGGCAAAAAGAGGCCACTGCAAGATACCAGTGATGGAGGAAAGTGCAAAACTAATAGTATCTACTAAGATTTCACCCTAAAAAGAAGCTCAGGAACAAGGAGTCTGCATGTGCTATTCAGGATTTTGTACAAAAGCTCAAGATAAAACATGTTTCTGTCCAACCACTAGTACACTTGTCTTGACTGGTTCTCAGTTTAGCACACCTCCTCCTCTCTCACTTCTCCTTGCAAATAGTGAGCATGCTGGAGGGCTGAGCAGGTTGAGAATGAGGGCACAGCTGAGACCTACCATGACAGCTGTCACATTTGTGAGCGGAACATTTCTGGTCTCTTCACCCAGCAAAAAAAAAAAAAAAAAGACAACACTACCATTTTAAACTGACTTGGTGCATGTATCTGTTCACAGGGATTTAACGGCCATCCACAATTCTGGCTTCTTGCCATGGGCATTTTTCAACTTTCACCTTGTGCCATCAAGTCTAGTGCTGAGACCCACAGAACACACCAGGTCACAAGGGACTTCTGGGGGTCAACTAGACCAGCCCCTGCTCCAAGCTGGGCTAGCTCTGCAGTGAGGTCAAAGGTACATTTTCTGGTAGGGTCAATCACTCTGAGCAATACTGTGTTTCATACTGGAGCTAGGGAAAGTTTTTATGGACTATTCAACTTGAAGCTGCCAAGTCAGATTTTAGTGTAACATAAGACATGCACAAAGAGACAGCCCTGAAACAACATAAGTTCGCTGCAGTGATCTTCTGGTCCTAACAGGGGCTTAGATTCTCACCTCACTTACAGTTTTGTCTTTAAAAATCCCACAGCTGTGAACATAGAAATTAGACCAGCATCTAAAAAACACGAAAGCAACTCATCCTAATGAGGCTAAGGAGTTAGTTTGTTTACACTTGCAGCACTCCTAGCACACAGGAAACTCCAGTTAGATGGTACTTTTCTCTTGGGCGGTATAAGCTACTCTTTCATACTGAATTAAAACCAGTAACACAGAACCAACTAAACAGAAATAACTACAGAATCCTCTCTGGATTTGCAAGGAAAAGAGATGATGCTAATTACAGCCTAAATCATCTCCTCACTGCTATAAAAGCATTAGCAACTCTGTCTTTAAAATATACACTGGCGCTGGCGTTTCATTAAATTGGAGATTCTGGTTCTCACGAAAGGAGCTGGAGTGATAGCAACCCCAAGCTCTGTCTCCCCTGAGAAAGAGTGAAGATAGATTGTTCTCCATAACCAAACCACTCTTGGTTACCCTGAGTCAATTCATCTGCCACGTAATCTCACTATCAGTGGCCACCACCACGAGGAAGCCATCCCAATTAGGCTGTAGGCAACGGCGAGAAACCTCAGAGGGATTGCTATTTATATCTAATATTGCCATAAGCTACTTTAACAAACAGTTGGTTAGTAACACTGAGCATCTACATTTGTGTTTCATCTTTTTGATACTCTTGGCACTCTATTTAGGTAAAATGGAGCTTAGAGTATTTCCAGGGAATACCATGCAGCAGGTTTCAGGGCTATTTACTGATTAAAGAACACACTCGGGTCCAGACACATTAACCTGCTTGCAAAGCCAGTTGCCTTCCATGCTAATGGAGGGGCTCCTCTACAAGAGTCACATTCAAGTTGTGAGACACCAGCAGACTGCATCTGGCATTCCAACACAGCAGCTGCTGAAAAACAAACTGGGATACTTCAATGTACAAGCACATTACTGGTTTGTTAAGTCCACCCATCAAAGCAACCTGTGCTGCTACTGCTAGCACAGAATAATGAATGTTTTGCTGAAGTTTCAGGGGTATCTGAGGGAAAGAAAAAAACATAAGGAAAAAAAGAATAAAGCAACACAACCACAAAAACAAAACATGGGGGGAGGGAGCCAGGACTCCATCCTGCCCAAAGAAGCAGGTACGTGTAGCTGAAACAGCTACAACCTGCCCCCCATGTGTATTTTCTGAGTGGTCCTGAATCAGAAAAGCATAAACTCATGCCCAAGGAACATCTGTAATACCAACACTGAGTCCATGAATGGTGAATAGCATAAACCCAACATAGCACAGACAGTCTTTTCATTCACAGACTCACCCAACAGGAACCTCGCTATAGTTTTGGATCATTCACCTAGTGACAAAAATAACTGCGTTACTTCCTTAAATACACTGTGCAACAGGACAGCATGACTAAGACAGACACAATGGCTTTTCCTCCTAGTAAGAAAGATTTTCTCTGATCGATGATGTTATAAACTCAAAATTTTGGCAGAAAAGACCTACATTATTTATTAATTTCTTCCAATATCAAGATGTTCACCTCTGACCCTCTGTATTGCTTAGTTGCTCTTTCTGTTAAGAGCATGACTACTTGTTAACACAGTGGAAGACTGTATTCGCTACATCACTGAGTAAAGGAAAATTCAGGTTTCCAGAGCCATTATGCATCTCTAAAAGAAACTGGTAAAAAAAGAGCAAAAACCTAACAAGTTCTGCTGCACTTCCCAGTGCCATGCTGAAGAGCTGTGCTTACTTGATTTGTCTCCAGCACTCAAAGATGGACCACAGCCTTTCAGGGCTTACAGTGCTAAATGAAAGCTGACTGTAGAAAATTCACTGTTAAATGTTTATTAGCAGTTGCCATTCTAATTTTAAGCTCTGGACATGTGTGGGGCCAACAAAAAAGTAAGACTAAGACCCAAGAGACCATATCATCCATGCAGGGATTCTCTCCTACCTGTGCTATTTCAAAAGTCATTTTGAGATTCAGGAGTACTTTTTATTTTTCCTTTCTTTTTTAAAATCACTGTTTAACTTGTTGTTAATGCTTGGAAGTATTAAATTATACCACAGCCTCAGACTAGACTGTGCAAGAAAGCAAGCCTCTTAGAAAGGAAAGAGACATTGAATCCTACGGGAAATAACAGTTTCCAACACAAATATTTCACCAGTATTACAATGGGGAGCAGAAATCCCTATTTTTTTGCCTTTCCATGTTGAAAGGTGTGGGACTTTAGGAATACAGAGGAGTACCCCACACCACTGCATGCTCTATAAGCTTCTGTCCAGGCTCATATGGGCTCCATCAGTCCCTGCAAAGCTGTTTCATTCATCCAACCTTTCCAGAACGGTTCAATAAAACCCAAACCTCCCCTCAAGCCTTAATCACTTCTTCACACATCAAAACCAGACACACTATCATGGTTCAACAATAATTTTTCTGTCCAGGCCCACTCCTTCCACTTCTACCAGCAGAACAGACCATAAGAACCTTAACAGAGGCAACTGCTCAAGCCCTATCCTGTGTAGGACAGACTGCCCAATGCTCACAGCAGCAGCTTCAGGACAGACTTCTGCAGCTGATATTACCTCCAGATGTTCATCATGGCGGTACATGAGGTCATACCATAGACTGGAACTAGTCCAAGATCTCCAGGTAGAAGCACAGATGCAGATCTTCTGGACAACAGATGTGCTCTTCCTTATTTTTTCCCATAAGGTAATTTCTTAGGCGCAACCCAGACACCCAGTGGTGTGTTCTGGATAGTTAGGAGAAGAAAAACAGAACAAAAAAAATCCAGTCCCTGGGGCAAGCAGCTGCCTTCAAGGATAAACTTCACTTGCTGATAGTACCCTGCTGTTGCCAAGAAAGGCTTTCCCCAGTAATTCTGACCATGTCCAAAAAAAGCAGTGAGAGCAGTATTTCTGGGTCTCTCAGCTCTGGCACTCCTGGCTGTACTATAGCCTACAGTCTTCTATCCTTCCAAACTATTATTAGTCCAAGTAACATGTCCTTAATTTAGCTTCCCTTGTGACCCTACAAGCTCACCACAGACTGATGGGAGCCCCAATAAGCTGAATGATGTGTCTTTCTATACTTTCTGAAGATAGACTCTTCAATTTGAGCCAGATATGCTGCCTGTTACAGTAGCTGCTACTTGTTTTGTTCTATCTGCTGTGTGAACAGGCATTTCCTTGTGAAATAAAAGCTAAATTCCCCCAGTGCAAGCCTGCAGGGTGTGCATGAAGGCGAAGCAATGACAGATGATGCCTTTCCCCTTGACCTACAGCTCAGAAAAGGGACTGTTCTTCGTGGAAATCGTCCCTGCCTGTGTGAGTCCAAAGAAGTCCTCTCCTCATCTCACTACTCCAAACGGTGACAGGTAGCCCTCTGCCTTTCTCACCCAGGTGCCCTGCACCACCTCTTCCCTGGATACCCTCAAGGCCTTGAATAGGGCACAGGCATGGTATAAGAAGTATGGGAACCTACAGATCCTTATGGGATCTCTACATAGCCATTTTGTAGCTAGACTCAACTACAGCAACAACACAGACATTCTCAGGGGCAGATGTACCGGACAAGATGGAAGGATACAGTGGTACCTGTAACTTGGACATCTTGAAATTCAAAGGCACTGCACACTATTCCCAACTTCACAGCTGCTCCCAGCACCCACAGTGGTACTACCATAGGAAACCATCTAATAAGATGCTAGTGCTAGGACGGACAGGGCTGACTCCTCCCCAGTCTGGGGGTTTCCCTCTGACACAGTATTTTATAAAAAAGGGAAGAGACCATGACAATTCTCCCCAGAGAGAGGATGTTAGAACAAGATGAGCACTGAGGACATAGTCTGGTTTGTTTTGAAGGCTCTTCCTCTCCCTTGGTTTGTTTTTTTCTAATGTAGTACCCATAGCTCCGAAAATAAAAAGCTATGTCAGACAAAGACCTTCACAACACAGCAAAAATTTAAGTACACCATCAATACAAAAGCACGTTCTCGCCCAATAATTCAAAACCTCAACAGTAGCAGTGAAGTTCATTAATAAAATCTTTAAATGAGCCTAGGTCATTAGATGCAATACCAGTTCAAAGTTACCTACATTCCAGTTACAGCTACTTGTAGGGGGAAAAAGAGCGCCCCCGCTCACAACTTTTCTTCAATTAATACTAGGGATCTTAAATTTAATTTGACACGTCACAGTTCTCCTCTCCCCAACTCCAACTTTCATAACTATCATTGATCTCTGGTTTCCTCAGGTGAGCACCTTGCTTCTGTACAACAGGTCTAAGACTTCTTAGCAGTGGCGCAATAGTATTTTGCATAAGATTATATAGAGGAAATAGTTTATTGTTAACCATTTCAAGATTGACTCAGAGTCAGCAGTTTAGCATGTAAAAGCAATCACAGGCAGCTTATGAAACACAGCTGCTAAGCGTGAGCAGCAGGAAATACTGGAGGTGAAAGGCACAGAGGAGTCAGGCTTTTGATGGGAAAAAGCAGCAGCTTGACTTGCAAGGTGGCTGATAGTTTTCAACATTATCTAGATGAAGGTATAATCCAATCATCTTATTTACCTATTAAATATTTCCCCCCTTAAAATTATTAAAATGGCTAACATCTGGTTACAGGGTAGTAGTCCTCTGACATCTAATCTATGTCCACACAAATATTCCCATATTCAAAGGACATTTACCCACCTGCCTCTGATTTTCTGTCCTGGAAGGCAAACTTGCCACTATTTATTTTAATAATCTTTAGTTGTGGACTTTAAACTCGTCATCTTTCTTCTGACACTTGTTTTTGTTTCCAATACAGCCACCAGCTGCATATACTTAATAATGTGTGCATTACAGCAGCTTGCCACATCATACTTTTATCGTGCTGCTCTTGATTTCTTTATTAGGATTCCTTCTCCCCTACCACCACAAAAGCCTGGCCTGTTTGGGAAGGGCTCCTGAACTCTCTCTTGCTTCCAACTAGCATTTGCAAGGTCAACAGTATTACAAACAAGAGAACAAAAAACACACCAAAAAGCATTAGATTATTTTTTGTTACTGACCAGGCTAAAAAGCTACCACCAGCAGGTTTTACTGAACGAATCCTTAATTCTACTTTCTTTATTAGAAGACTTCTGTAAATGCAGGTGTTTGCTCAGGAGATACCCTCACAGACATGCACAAATGCACTCGCAAAACGAACAGTTCTCGCATACACCATCATCCTCAGAAAGGTACAGCATTTCTTCATACCACTAAGTCAAAGCTACTGCAATCAGTAACTAAAAGGCAGGCCAGTGCTTTTTCTGCCTAAGCAATTTATGCTTAAATCATCATAATCTATGCAGAAAATGCAGGGGAAAAAAGTAAAGTATGACTTAATAAACTCTTG
>NW_009926861.1:0-42962 GCF_000696875.1 Nestor notabilis | reverse complement strand
TATGAAATTTGTGTTACTTCCTGCTGCAAACAGGCTTGCTTTTTCCTGCAATTACAGAAGAGGGATTTTTTCCCCCCCACCACTTTCAGTTGCCACAAGCAGCCTATTGTTTGGATTTAACCATGCAGCACTCTGATGCAAACCCACAGCTCATGTTAGCACCACAGACTGCACGTAACTAAAAATCAAACAGAAGGCAATTCAGTCCCATTACAATAAGAGCGGTGCTTTGTACTAAATAACTTGTTCAAAGCAAACAAAGATACATACCAAGCTTTGGCACAGCTAGAGAAGACAGAGCCCATGCATACCAGTGAAGCCTTGCATTACTTCCAAATATCCAGGTGCCTTTAAGTATGTTGTATATCAGCTGACAGTTTAGTAGTCTCTCAAGAGCAAACATCAAGCAAATCAACTCCCCCAAATCCAGGAAGCCAAAAATTGGTCAAGATAACATCTCTATGCCTGCCCCACACAAACACCACAGTCACATCCTCTTTTGTTCAAAAACTGATTCCAAACCCATTGGACACACCAAAATGAGTCATCTCTGTGCACTGGTACCTTAACTCTGAAAACTCCTGCTCCGTCCCTCCACTGAGGGAACTGAAATGCCATAAGCTCAGTCGTAGCTGTGGCAACAGCAAATGGAAATCTTGCCACACTGCAAAACTTCACCACAGTCTCCTCCAGCACATGTGAACTACATGCGAGCAAAACTACTCTTTTTTTTTTTTCCCCAAGAATAAATTTTGTTTCTGAAAGCAAAAATAAAACCAGCAGGGCAAAGTTTAGCCAGACTTGTATTGCTTTAGCAGGATTTGCACCAGCTGTGCTTTAAGGCACTTAGAAAATGTACTCAGAAGAGTTTGGAAACAGAGTGCAAGAAATTCAAGGTTTCTCATGTACAACTGCAAAGACTATACTCACTGTTTAAGTCGGGTGAGGAGCTACTGTATTTGCAGCCTTGAGTTTCAGGTTGACCAGATCATACCATTACTATTTTAATACAATAAAGTTAGCAGTGGATATTTAGGCACAGAAGAGAAAACGGGTTTAAGTGATGCTTTTTTTTTCATAATCAGAAATCTAAAGAATATCAGCATATCTGAATATGCAAAACCAAGAGCTTTTCTTGGGAGCTGTGTCAGATATTTCTAATTAAGATGCATCCAGTAACTGCTTATAACAATCAGAGGCTAAAAAAACCGCTGATGGAACAAATGGAGGGGGGAGAGAAAGAAACAAGTTTCGTCACTTAACAAGTTTCCAGCAGCAAAGCCTATGTGAGCTGTAAGACCTGAAAGGCAAATTCAGCTTTGGTGAGAATTTTACCTCTGAGCCCAACGATGCTTGCAGGATATCTACATGTGGTTTGCAAAAACTTCTCAGATGAACTTCAATATTCTGAATGGCAAACAAAGAGTAAAAGCCCCAGCTGATGCTTCCTGCATGTTGAGAAGTTAGGGTAGGGAGTTTCAAGTTTTCTGGGTGTGGTGGGGATGTCAGTTTTCTATCAGAGTGGGGGTTGTTTGCTTGTGGTTTATTTTTTGGGTTATTTTAAAGGTAGTTTTTACTACCATGTGCAAATAATTTTAGAGACTGAAAACACTGCAACCTGACCTTCACCTACATACAAGCAAAGCAAATCTAATCTAATCACACTGTCAGGTTATTCTATCTGGTAGCAAAGCAAATGAGCTAAAAACTAAGGAAAGGGAGAGTTACCATGGGATACCAAGATGCGTCACTTCTCTTGGCTCTTTTTGCGCCACGTGACATCTCAGCCATGAGTGAAGAACTCAGCAGATGGGATAGAAAAAGAAATAAATCTAAAAAGGTCTCTAGATTATAGCAAAGTTTAGGTTTTTAAATCCAATTTGCTAACTGCTTATGACTACAGAAATACAGGCAAACAATATTTATCTATAAACCAAACTGTCTGTAAATTTATTGCCACTTGTGCAATAAATATATGCTTTCCCTTCCAACAGTCATCATCTACACTTTTCAGTTCCTTACAGTAAATTTAGTCCAAGCACATTCAGAAATACTGCCCTTGCCATCTTCAGTAAGAACTATCACTTGCCTTTCAGAGGAAGCAAAGCAGGTCGGTAATTTCAACCTTGCTCATAAATGCAGAAGCAGCCACTTCAGAGCAATAGACACAAGCAGTTAGAGTTCAAGAGAGATCAGAAGAGGGATAAATCACTATGAATTTATTCTCAAAGTTATCACACAGGTCACTAAATCCACACCTTGGGATGGAGCCCACTGAACAAAGATTCTTAATTTTCAAGGTATCGCTGTTTAGCAACACACCACTGCAAAAGTGCCATGTTTGTGCTTAGCATGTGAGCTGACCCCACCACATCCTTACATATACTTTGATTTTCACCCTACTCAGGTCAATACAAATTTTTAAACATCTCCCACCCAAGTCTTTCTTCTCTAGTCAAAATCATAGAGTAGCTCAATGTTTGGTACTTTTTTTTCTCCCCTTTTACTTTTAGCTGCCAATTTCTTTCCAGCACATCAAAACAGCTCTGATTCAAACAACATGATTCCACCTCCACCCTCCTACACCTCCCAAAGCCTCTTAATACCCACATGCTGCTGAGCACCAAAATCTCCAGGGAAATGTGGTCCTTTCATATACCAGCCAAGCAAACCCTCTCTGTAGTAAAAGCAACGTAGTGTAAGAAATCTTCACTCCCAAAGCTACCCCTGTGACTTCAATGATGCATCCCAGAGTTTCGGCTCTACTCAAACATTATCTCATGCTGAAAATAGAGCTTCCAGGGAAATACTGAAGCCTGTCTGTCTTCAGTGCATCGCTATAACCTGATCAATACTCCAGGCACCAGCTGGCAAGCTGCCACTCCTACATACCCAGCCATTAGCTCCAGACTGCAAAACTCTGGTGAAGTAACACAGCAAATTAACCAAGACAACTGCTGCTACCATCTGCTCTTAAACATCAACTTTTTATCACCCGAATGACTTGCTAATACATGCCTGTTTCTCACTAGCTACCAAAAGCAAGCAAGAAATCCCACATTTAGTTTGCTACTTCAACCTGTAGCCCCTACATTAGCACACATCTATATGACGTGGCATTTGAAATCAGCTGAGCATTACTTATTGCCTACTCACAAAATGAGTAGGCAAAATTCACATTTCTGCAGCAAATTTAACACAGATGGTGTCGCCTTCTTCAAATCACTGCTTTAATAACTGTTCCCTGACGCAGGAGATACTGTCTTTAATAAGCCATGGCTAGGTTTTATCCAGCCTCCCTTGAGCCTCTAACCTTTCAGCAGCATCCTACAGCAGGGAATACCACAGCATAACTTTGCACCACCCAAAGAAAAACATTACCTAAAGACAAACTTTCCCTTTTTATAAGCTTGTTGCTTCCTTCTTTTATTTGACACTATTTTATTGAATGAGGAAGGCCTGGGTACAGTCATCCTCTGCTCACATTTTGCATAATATTCCTCTTCTCATTTCCTCCATTCACAATCATTTCTTCTCTATGCTGAAGAGTCAAAGTTTATCTACCTCCTTTTACACAACAGCTGCTCTGTGCCTTTGATTACCTTCACCATCCTTTGCTGAACCTTTATCTTTCTGGAGATGAAGGACCAGCTCATACCAAGACACAGAATCATGGAGAAGAGAGGGTGGGGGTTGTTTGATTGGTTGGTTTTTTACAGTAGCTTATTATTCTGTTCTCTGCCCCTTCACAAATAACATTAATTCATTTACTACTTTGACTTTAAAGTGACTTTCAGTGTATGGCTCTCCAATTTTGGGGGGAGGAGGACCAAAAAAAAAACCTCCCAAGTGCAGAGCAAAACCCCAAACTAATAATGTTTTTGCATCCTGCCAGTGTTGCACAAACAAGCATTACATTTCAGAGACAGGGAAGGGCCTGGAAAATGCAGTAATCTCTTAATCTCTCACAGTGGCTGTTTCCAGAACTCCATTTCAACCAGAGCAGCAAAGCAAGGCATTAATCACATTCCTGTCTGTGCATGGAGTCGCCTTTCTCCATCTTGTTTCTCTCTGGTAAGGCACTTACCCTCTGCTGCTCAGGCCCAGTGTGGGAACCATCTATTTCTTTTACATATCCCAACCCAGTGTTCTCCGTGTCTTTGCAAAGCACCCCAACCCAATGGGCACCCAACTCCTCTTCCATGCTCAGAGAATCAGATAAGCATCCTCCCCCTTCATCATATGTATGGTTGACCCCTACTCTGCTCCACTATGCTCAGACTTGCAGACATGCAACGGGTCTGCTGACAGCTCAAGCAAGACATGGAGGACAAGGACTAAAAGCATCAGTGCTTCACAGATGCCAAACCCAAAAGAACAGGGAGGAAGGCAGCAGTGGGAAGATGGAAGCATGGACTTCGGATTCAGAGAAGATAAGCCTGAATTCAGAGCCCACAGGCTCCATAAAAAAACAACAGAATGTGCATCTCAGGCTGCTTGTGCTCTGTTATTTATTATTTCCCGATCCAGTACCTGCAAAATGACCTCTACTGAGGCCCATGGCGGGAGGAGGGTGGACCAAACATCTGCTTTTTTTTATTAGAAACCAATTGCTGCTTTACAGTTTCACTGACCTTGCACCACATATCAGATTCCTTTCCTCACCTATGCTGGACACACAATTGTTTTCTCTTTTCATGTGGAAACAGAGTATCCCATATTTTTGTGTCATTAAGAATCACAGTACACCAAGGGGCAGAGCTGGATCCTGACACTCCTGTCTGCTGCATAGGTATTTTTTTCCCCTCAGTTTTCAGCACCTCAAACTCCTCCCAACAGAGGATGACAATGCATATTTGCTTAAAAGTGACCATTTTCACGCCACCCAAAATTACCACAGAGAAGCAGATAATGGCTGAATCTAAGAACTTTCCAGCTAAAACAAAAGAATCAGTGTAGAAATATTAAAAAAAACCCACAACAAACAAAAAAAACCAACCCAAACATCACACCCTTAGGCAGGCAGTTTATTGACAAAAAATTGGATTACAAATGGACGGAGAACAAACTTCAGATTTAGCATGCCTTTTGCAGCAACAATGCATCTTGCACCAGCAAGAAACAGCATAATGCAGATGAAAATTTGCTGTTCATGTAAATTCACTTACAGAAACAGTTTTCTAAGTCTTCAGATTTCACCCTTGCAAGGGTGTGGGGTAAAAATGAAGCTCTGCTTTGGGACAGCCTGCCAGGTACTCCTACTGCACAGTTTTGGATGCTGGTTGGAACAGACAGGAAGGATGGGTTAACTGTGCATGTGATGATAAGTGGGCTTTCATTCAAGCAAGCACCTAGCATCCCACCTTGAGAAGGAAGAGAATCAACAGGTCCAGAACAGACTTCCTCAGGTACTCCACCTGGAATTTCAGGTTTCAAAAGAGTTCTCGCTTGTAAAATTCAAATTATATTATATGGTCTCTGAAACACCACTCCTTTGATGGAGGCAACTCCTCAGGCATTCAGGCTGCTGGATGCTCTGTTCCCTTTTTTTTCCAGTGAGCTATTCCTCTCTAGACCACTTGTCCATCCAATCTTCACACTGTACAGGGACACGCCCTGGCCCATCCAGAATACACTCCTGAACAGAGACGCATGCCCACTGGCATGAGATTTTGACAAACAGTCTCCTTACAATAAGGTATCAAATCTTGCAATACCTGAATAACCTTGTCCCACTGTTCACCAAGTGGATCGCCATCCTGAAAGGTCTCGGCTGTTTCACTGATACCTAACATACATTTTTCAATGCAAGTGTTTGTGCTTCCTCTTTCTGAACATTAAGATTTCAGCTATCAGCATCATCTTTCTCCACTTCTCATCCAGGTCAAATCAAGCAAAATGAGGGTGAGGGACAGGAAAAGAGTACTAGGATGGCTTGCCAAGGTGGGTATTAAATGACATGCAATGGCTCTCCAAAGCAAGAGACAGAAAAGCCATGGATGGCCAGGTGTTATTGCACTGTCATTCACCCTCCACTCCCCCTTGAAACCCTCCCTTATTCTGAACTCCTTCTGTACCAAGCTCAGCTCAACTCATATTTTCATCTCAGCCTTTGGGCCTCCCTGATGCCACTGAAAGACTCAAGACGACAACTGAAAACCCAGTAAAACCATGTTGTGTTTTGTTTTCCCCTCCAGAGGGGGCAAAGTTGCAAAAAACTGATTGCTGTGCTATAAATGGCAGAGAGGAGCCCCCTGTCCTTTATCTTAAAGCTGACACACACAGTGCATGATGTTAGAGGAGCAACAGGCTGATGGCTCCGGTCCCAGGCCAGCCAGAAGTACATCCCTCACACCATGCTCAAAGGGATGTACTTCCCATGAAACACCATTTTTAGGATGAGCATACACCATGCCAAACTACATAGCACCCAAATGACACCAGTTTAAGACTTCCGAATTCACAGTGCTGCAGGTATCACATTGTCACAGGACAATCAACAGCGCAGCTCTTGAATTAACAAGTTGCAACAGCAATCCAAAGAATCTGTATTTGGTTTCTGTGGAAGTTTAAGATGACAACCCCAGAAAATCATTAACTTAAGTGCTAACATTTTGATTTGTATCAGGACTAGTAGTTAGCAATACTTATTGCAAAAGAGAAAGAGGCCCAGAATAAAAAGTTTCCTAATTTAAGGCACTGCTTTACAGTGAAGAAATACAAATAATAACTATCTGCTGTTGCCCCTTGACTTTTGGCTAGACAATTCTGTGTGCAAACAGTGGTGCATTTCAGTTGTGAAGCTGAGTACGCAACATATTTCCCCCTACACACAGAAATTAACTCACTTTCATACCGGCTGCTTCAGCTATGTAAATAAAAGCTTAAAATACTGCCTTATATATATTCTGTAAACTAAATCCTACAGAAAGTAGCCAAGTAAGAGTCACAGAATTTTTAAGCTCTTTATGCTTGTGGCATCCTCCTTTATTTTGTAATTTTTATAGCATTCATTGAGGATAACTACTAAAATTCAACAAAGAAGCAGTCTGTTAATTATAAAACTTTCATTGACAGAATGCTTCAGGAAAACCTTGAAGGGGTGGGCATGAAATCAGTGTATTTTCATGCACCACTTGCAATTTTGTGACTAAGTATCTTAGGATACCGCATGCGATTTACTTGTGCAACTATTGCTCTAAAGCAAGTCAACGCAACTAAAGAATCCAGCCTCAGCTCCATGATGTTACCACACTGCTAACAAACCTGAAATCCAGCTGATAGGTGATGCTTCAGAGGTAGCAGTGATTTAAGGACAGACCTGCCGATAGCATTGGTCCTTAGGGATTACAAGCAGAGAGCTCATGTGTTGGCTTTGAGGAAGCCGACATCCTCACAAAGCACAAATACAACCTCATGCTGAATGTTATCGGAGTATGAGAAAAATCATTTAGAGAAATAGCAGCTACAACATAGCTTTTTGCCTTATCTCCTTTGTAAACAGGTTTAAAACTGCCTAGTACAGCTATGATCAAGGAGCAGCTGGAGATGAGAAGAGACATACTCATAACTGCTGACAGGTAAGTTTATTTGAGCTTCAGCACAAGCATTTAAAGATGAAAGAGCACAACAAGGATACTGAAAGACAACTGACAGCTTGAGGAATACACACCAGTTCTCAAATAATTTCTGTGATGTAGGGTAATGCTCCTGATCACAGCATTCACTGGGAATTAGATCATCCATTGAGCAGTAAGTTTGCCAGATCAACTGTCTGGGGACTTTAAACAGGATAAGCAAAATTTGTAGAGCATTGCAAAACTTAAGTCAGTGCCTTTGCATCCTTGGTATTCAGCTGCCTTCCCAGAGGAACTTCACAAAAGACTAAAATATGGTGAGGGAGGAAAGTAGGGGAGGGGAAAACATCACAAGGAAGAACAAACTGAGTGATACAATATCAGGATTCAGGAAAGTTGCATGTTGTCCGTGTTGACTGCTATGCCCAGACCTGTTCAGTCTACCTCTGCCTTATCTACAGTGCTCCATTTTCCATCTGCTGCTGGCTGTATTTAAATGCTTTTTCTGCAGGATTATTATTTTTGGAGCAGGCGGAGTCTGGCAGGGCAGTTATGCTGTCAGGTGTACACCATCTAAATCTTTGGCAAGGGCAGACATGAGTAGCTGCATTGGGCTGAGGAGAGCATCAGTTAATTTGCACCAGTGACAGCATTTATGAAACATCTGAAGCAACCATGGAAGCACAGTTAAAACATCCTAATAATAAAAACAGCATTTGTGCTAAGTGCATTCCTTACCTTTTCCAACTCTCGCCTTTCACAGATGTGCCATACAGCTCAGGAAGCTCCCAAGGCTATGTTTACACCAGCTTTCCAAGAAACTATTAGTAAAGCTTGGGGAATTTACTGATGCATCAGTGTCTGGAGATGGCTGCAATGAAGCTCCACAATGCACAAAAGTTCAAAGAGGAACCTAGAAGTAGGAGCATGCCCTAAACAAGATGATATTTAAGTCTGCCTAGATGTAGCTTGGACAGGCACATGATGTGAACAGCTGGGAGAGTCACAGAGGACTTCAGTGACAGAGCAGACATCCTCCGTTAGGACTACAACATCCCTCAGCATTTTAATATCAAATAATCTATCCATCATCTGCTACATATTTACCGCCATGGATCAAAACATATTAGATATAACATTTTGTCTTCCTAAGAAGTACATGGGAACCTGTCAAAACAGTTGCTGACAGCCTTTCAACTCTTCATTGGAAATGGGGACAGCAGAAGGGAAAGCTCAGGCGTGGAGGGAGATTAAAAAATAAATAAATAAAGAACCCCACCAAATAAACAACTTTTTGTTTTAACACATCTTGAAAACAAATCTATGAGTACACAAAGGAAAACATTTAATGAATGAACTGAAACAAAGCATCTTGTGCAAGGATCCCAATAACTGTATCATCTGTGGAATAATAAACCTGCAAAACCATAAAGTAATTTAAAACAACTGTCTGTCATTCAAATAATGAACGAACTAGTCAATACCTATCCAATAAAGAGAAAGCTATTTAATATGGTCTAACATAGGAACAGAGCCTGTTGGATCCATCTAATGACACCAGGGGGAAAGAACTGATTAATAACGCAGCTTCCCAAAAGCCACACAAAACAGAAGTGTGACTGACCATCAGAGTCTACGTCTCCTGGGTCTAAGGGGATGCCCAGATTCATTAAATCCTCCAGCACAGTTTGAACACAGGTTCGCTGAGCGCAAGGAAATCAGATATAAATGGGAAAGCAAAGCAAGATTAGAGATCAGCAAGATGGCATTCCCCTTGTAAATCCAAATAAGCAAGACATTTTGAACTACTTCCAGCATGACTTCAGCACGAAGTAACATTTGCACTTCAGCATAATAGTTGATGTTTTAACTTCATGCTAAGAGCTACGGGAACAGTCACACATAGCAGCTCCAGAGTTTTAGATCAGGTACTCAGCCTGCAAAGGAAGCGAAAAAAGAGTTGCAAAAGAGCTGTGCTGTATTTCAAAGCAGTAACTGCCATTCAGATAAACACTAGATGTTTCTACATGCAATCTTCAAGCACTTGAACCCTAAGCAGACTACATAAGTTGTTTCAGTATTTGCCAGGTGCCCTGTCCCATTCCCAGGCCTCTCAGGTAGACGTGACACTCGAAAGGAGTTGGGATAGCATTAGCCACCAAAACCCAATGAAATCCCATGTACATGAGTAGTAAAAATTAAGCCAAAACAAAAAGGAGCACAAGCAAACAGGATGCAAAGGAAGACAGAAACCCCCTTTTCTCCTTGAACAGATGTGAGAATTGGTGAGCACACTCTCACAGAAAATCTTGGGTCTGTAAACTATGAATGAATCTCAAAGTTAAGCCAGAGCCTCAGGAAAAAAGAAAGGTCATTAGCTGATTCAGCTAACAAACAAATCTGGATGTACTGGTTTTGGCTGGGCTAGAGTTAATTTTCTTCACAGTGGCTGGTATAGGGCTATGGTTTGGATTTGTGCTGCAAACAGTGTTCATAACACAGGGAGGTTTTCCTTTTTGCTAAGCAGTGCTTAAACAGAGTCAAGGCCTCTTCTGCCTCTCACCCCCCTTCCCGCCCCAAGAGAGTAGGCTGGGGGTGCACAGGAAGCTGGGAGGGGACACAGCCGGGACAGCTGATCCCAGTTGACCAAAGGGATATTCCATGCATTATGGTGTCATGCTCAGCATATAAAGCTGGGGGAAGAAGCAGCAAAGCAGGGGGGGAAAATGTTTGTAGTGATGGTGTTTGTCTTGCCAAGTAACAGTTACACACGATGGAGCCCTGCCATCCTGGAGATGACTGAAGACCTGCCTGCCCATGGGAAGTGGTGAAGGTATTCCTTGGTTTGCTTTGCTTGTGTGGACAGTTTTTGCTTTCCCTATTAAACTGTTCTTAACTCAAGTTTTTCATTTTCACCCTTCTGATCCTCTCCTGCAACCCACCACGGGGGAGTGAGCAAGCGGCTGCACTGGGCTTAGCTGCCAGCTGGGGTTAAACCACAACACTAGAGGATTAAGGACTAATCAACAGCATGTATAGCCTATTTTCATTAACTGCAGCTGTTTCCTGCTAGCATATCCTTTGCCTTTTCCAAGAAACAGGGGAGCAGCTAGTGTCTGAGGGCAAACGAATTAAGAGACAAGGGTAAAATTAGCAGCAGCAACCTGCTTTATGCTACTTGCTTACAAGGAACCAGCCAAGCAATTTAAATAAGCAGTAATGGCTAGGGAATCTACTGAAGTTGAATTTGACTGAGCACAGGGAACATATAATATCTGCTCCAAAATTCAATTAAATGTTCAGTCTGGGGTAAGCACCCAAGATGTTATGCCATCGCTTCTCTACTTGGACTCCTCACTCCTCTCTTGGTACAATACTGCTCCACTGACATGGGATGAGGCAGCAGCAGCACATCAGACCACAGCCTGGATTCAGGCACTCCCAGGGAATTGCACAGGTTTACTCTTCATCCTCCTCACTTTTAAAACACGACCTGCGGACTTTGTGTTTTTACTAAAACCACCCAGGCAACATCCCCTTGCCATTCCCACTTCTATGGGATAGTTTTGATGCATGCAGCTCAGGTGCACCTGGAAAAAGTTGGGAGTGGAGGGTGTTAGTAAGGGAGCCAATCAGAAACTGAAAAGGATTGCACCCTTGCTCTCTGAGAAAATGGAAAACCATCAGCAGGCTGGCCATGTGGTCCTGTAAAAGGTGTTGCCTACTGTGTACAGAATGTGAATAAAGGCACTGCTTACACAGCAAATCTCAGGCTTTCACCTGCCATGTCACCTCTTCAGTCATCAGCAACTTCAACCACAAGCATTCCTAGCAGCAAAGGTATTACTTAAAAAGTCAATGTCCTAAAGAACTCATGTCCTACAGAAGATACAGTAAAACTCTAAGCTCACATTCAGTTACATAGATGATTAATAAATTTCCCCAAAGCTGCTTTTACAAGCAACACCCACAAACTAGTCACTGCTTTTAATGGTGATTATCTTCTATGCATTTGACATTTCACAGGGTGATGTGGTATTTTTGCTGCGGCTTGTTCAATGGAGTTTTGGAGGGGTGGGCAGGTTGGTTTGTTTAAAAAACAAAACAACATCATCACATCTGCCCTAGCCAACTGTTGCCCATTTAACTGGAAAATGTGATGGCTGAAAATCTCTGTGCCTGTTAAACTACTGAGTAGTCTGCAAGTCTGCACTGGAATTTTAATTTAACCATTCCAAGTTTTGCTGTATTCATACAGAATTTTATTTCTGAACAAGGAACTTAAGTAAAAATATTTTCAAAATATACAAAACACGTTGAGGCTCTGTTCCCATGCAGTTAAATTTCATGGGTAAAAGCATACCCGACAGTAACAAGCTTACACAAGAATCATTAAGAGATGCAGAAATTGAGTTCCAGCCATAAACCGCTGCCTTCCACTGCACTGTCTGCTTTAAATAGTCACTGTTACACTGTCATTACACAGCAATCAGTGTGTTTGCTTTGCTTTCTGAGTCCAGAGAGCTGCCATGGTCAGAATCATTAAGTACTATAAAAAAGTAACACCCAGTTTCTCCTCCAAAGCCACTGAAGTTTAAATTTAAAGAGAATTCAACAAGCAGCTATATAAAAAACACATAAAGTGCCAAGCCGGAGGATGAGTATATTTATATAACAAAAGGCTTCCTGGATTATTTTAAGGCTCAAGTTCTGTAAAGCTAACAATTGAGGAAAGGCAACTTTTCCCTTTGTTTAAAAAATAGCACTCTTACCAAAAAGAAAAAAAAAAAAAAAGGTGGGAGGGAAGCCATTGAAAAGACAACAGAAACTCAGATCCCTAAACCCCAGGAACAGAACACCCACGTGCTTTGTGACCCCATGAGTTTGGATGTATGTTGCCATATACTGAGACAAACACACAAAAAAATATGGAGGTCTGAAATACCAAAGCATCTGCAAGTAGTATCTTCACATAAATTACAAGGTATGCCACATACCCAAGGGTATTCAGTTTGAATCTTGTTCCATGGAGCAAAGCAGCCTTGCACCTCTTGCACTGTACTCATTGATGTTCAACCCCTATTAAACCTGCATTAAACTTTAAGTAATAGATTACTACATTATTCATCATGTTTGTGTATTGGATCCAGAGGAAACAAAAGTCGAATCAATACAGTGACATGAGCGTGTGGTGTCTGGTAAAAGCGTCTTCCATTCTTAATATTTATATAGTTGAAGAAGCATACAGAATTTTTTCATGACTGATGGTGCAGGTTTTAGCTGAAGTAGTTAATCTTATTCGTAGTAGCTGCTATGGGGCTATGGTTTGGATTTGTGCTGCAAACAGTGTTCATAACACAGGGAGGTTTTCTTTTTTGCTGAGCAGTGCTTAAACAGAGTTAAGGCCTCTTCTGCCCCTCACCCCCACCAGTGAGTAGGCTGGGGGTGCACAGGAAGCTGGGAGGGGACACAGCCGGGACAGCTGATCCCAATTGACCAAAGGGATATTCCATGCATTATGATGTCATGCTCAGCATATAAAGCTGGGGGAAGAAGAAGCAAAGCAGGGGGGGAAATGTCTGTAGTGATGGTGTTTGTCTTGCCAAGTAACAGTTACACATGATGAAGTCCTGCCATCCTGGAGATGGCTGAAGACCTGCCTGCCCATGGGAAGTGGTGAAGGTATTCCTTGGTTTGCTTTGCTTGTGTGGACAGGTTTTGCTTTTCCTATTAAACTGTCTTTATCTCAACCCATGAGTTCTCTCACTTTTACCCTTCTGATTCTCTCCCCCATCCCAACACTGGGAGCGTGAGTGAGCGGCTGTGTGGGGTTTAGCTGCCAGCTGTGGTTAAACCATGACACAGCCTAAATATTACAGTTTGTCCAGAAAAACTATCACATAGATGCCAGCTTTCAGAAAGCAGCAACTGCAGAAAGCTCATCAAAACAATTCACCTCATGTGGGACATAACAAAACAAAAAACAAACAAACAAAAAAATCAGTTCCCTAATTTTCAGAAGCATTGATATTTAGTCATGAATTTTTTCCTCATGATTTCTGATTACTGATGGTGTTTCTTATGACTATCTGCAGAAGCACTACTAAACATCTTAACTGTACAACACTTGAGATTTAGAGGCGTGCATCTATAGGAGAGGGGCTAAAACCTACTTTCCAAAAACAAAATTTGCTTGGGGCACCTGAAGGAAGAACTGCAACTGCTTTAGGAAGAATCACAATTGAAAGCTGCCTCTCAGAACAGCCAGTTCAGTCTCACTAATATTCAAGAATATTTTGAGAAGGCAGCAGCTTCCCCAACTCCGACAGGAAGGCACAAAATACTTGGTGCATTCAATGTGCTGGTCAAGCAGGTTACAAACAAATCAGTAATAATTTTAAAAACACATTCTTTCTCAAAATCCCTATGCCAAATAGCTCCATTTTTATTTTCTGATTCTTAAGACACTTACCCCTCTAGCTCTTACATCAGTCATGAAGCTTTCAAAGCACAGATCAAACCCAAGAAGACCATGAAAATCTTCTACGATGCCTTTCAGCAAATCCTTGCACAGTTTCAAACGATTATTGAAAGACAAAAGCGTAACTACAAGCAGCAAGAAAGCGCATATGCCCCCTTTAGTTTCTCTTTGCAGATCATTCCTCTACATCTAATGCAGAACTGGGAACACAAACCAGGTATTCCAGCTGCCAGACTGGTTGTCTACCCAATATATCACTCCAGTTTCAACAGCCAGAAGGGCAAAGATTTCCTACAAAGTATGGGGTGGGAGCATCTACATACAACCTACATCTTCTCAAGCTTTCCTCTTAATTATCCTTATCTGGAAACAGGATTCAATATGGGCCAGGGTACCACCGACCAGAAGTCATCTACTCCCCAACATCATGGGAATCTCAGTGTTTCACTCTTGAAAGCCATGCCCAGTTCCAGTGATACCCAGAGCACTAAAAGAGCTATCAGGCAGAACAAATTCTTGAGATACACACTGCCACTGGGAGCACAAACTAAAGTAATATATCTCAGAAGTTTCTTTGAAATGAGCTGAAAGTCACTCAGGCTCTGAACCAGGCATCACACAAGACAATAGGTTTTGCTGACAAATAAGCTGATGCAAGGGGAAGCAAAGGAAAGGCTGAAAGCCTTTTCTGCTAGTCTTCAAGATAACCAACATCATTTACAAGACAGAGGAAGCACCTGCACCAAAGCAAAAACAAAGTGTAAAAAAAAAAAAAAAAAAAAAAAAAAAATCAAAATGCACGTGACCAAGATCCCCAAGTGGCAGCACCCAGGTAACAGGCTTCTCTTTATCCCTGTTACCCAACTTTTGCACAGCCAAACATTAGAGCTGGCAGCAGCAGACAAACCACAGAGCCCTGTGGCTGGGAAGCAAATACACTCTTCATCCAACCCTCCAGCTTTTGAAGGGAGACAAAAGCAGGGGGGAAGATTTGAAAGACAACCAACCCCTTTTTGCAGGGCTATTTAAATTAACTTTTGGGCAAGGGAAAACCAGATGGTCTCCCTACTACATTCACATTAGTTAGAAAACTGTGATTGATACATTCCCATTCAAATACTAGTTGAGGGGTGGGGTAGGAAATCAAATTCTGCTTGCTGAAGCAAAACCAAATCCAAACAACTGACTGCTGGGAAGCAAGCAGCCTTCAGCATTGCAATTCCGCTTTCTTGGACTCCTTCTTAGCTATGTTTAGGATTACTTGGAAATTCTTGCCTCATCCTCAAGATTAATCCATCACAGTGCTTCGAGGAGGGTGCCATGAGGCACCCCCTGCTCCAAACGCCCACTCTGAGCACCCACCAGCCCAGACTCCAGTGGCCAGAAGACTCATCTCCGCTTTTGTGGATCTAGGTAAAGCCATGGCACACTGCCAGCAACAGAGCTGCTCAGTAAAAGCCCTGCTATGCTGCCCTGTTTGCTGTAGGATTGTAGTAATAAGAGCTAATGTTTACAAAATGTAAAAGTTATCCATCCCATGAACACCCACCGGCACGTATTCAGTAAGGAGGAAGGCCCTGCTTCCATGAGTAACTACACTGTTATCTCCTAACAACAGCCACCCTCCCAAACACATCATACTCCCTCTGCTCACAAGCACTCACTCATCATGCAAAGGTTTATGAAGTCCAAGAAGCCTCCCATCTGCTGAGAGCAGCATCGGTATGAACAAGCCAGCCTGGTGTCCCCCTCCCTGCATCAAGCGGGAAAACTCCAAATTCTGCGTACCCGCTCTTCTAGGAAAGATGGTATTCCCCATCACTCCTCCCCCCCGCCCCGATCCAAGAGATGATAAAGCATAAACTGGCTCTCAAACATAAACACACATTTTCGATGAGCAAGTCATGAATCAGCATGTGCTGCTGAGCATTACAAGTGCTCCCAAGATGTTCGATGCTAGCTGTAGACTCTTACTCTCTGGTATAAAGCCATACAGACCCTCTAAGGATACAGACACCTTCTGCCACATACAGAATTACTTCTCAGACAGTTAGAAAAAAGTTACACTGACAGCAGAACTGTATGGCAAGGTTTGATAAGAGCTTGTTCCTATCTTTTCTGTGGCACACACAGCACTTCACTATTTTTTAAAAACGCTAACATTTCTTATATACTTCTCCGAAAATAAAAGGTCCATCTTACCTAAATCAATTAGCCTGTGTGCCAAACTCCTCCATCCTCTGCTCCTTCCCCCAGAGTAAGGCCCTTCTGTTTGCACAGCAGTGGCTTCTGCCCTGCTGGAGTACAGACTGACAAGTTCCTTAAACTGCATGTTAGTATCTTTACGGAAGTAGCTCAGTTTCTGGCGTTGCTAAGCGATACCGAGCCGTAACAGCACGGGAGAAGCCCACTTCTATTTTAGCATATAACGTGACAACACTCAGCTCTGTCTGTGATACTCCTTGCTCTAACATCCGCAGCATTTCTTTAATGCAGAAGCATCAGCTGAGAAGCAATTCTGATCGTTTTGATGCCATGAAGATTAACGTCTGAAGTTACTTGCCAGTCTTGTTCTTCCTATCACAAGATGGCTAAAAACTACCAGCCATTGTCAATAGCACTCAAACACCCTCTACAGCATTGCTAGTTAACTCAGAACATATGCACTATTTTATAACACATCATCTAACTAACTATAACCAGCAAAGCCTCAAGCTTAGGGCAGGCTTAGAGTTGAAGCTACATCTCTGGGGAATGCATTTAAATAAATTACAGCTTGCAGAAACCTGCAAGATTTCCAGAAAGAGCACATTCCTTTTATTAATATTTAAATGTTTTTCAGGTTAATGCTAACATCCTTATCATGCCTGCAGGATTACAAGCGAACCAACCATCTGCATGATATAGAAGAATATATATCCACATCTAAGGGCAACTTTTTGAAACTTTACAGAAGTAAAAATGTCTTGTCTGTCCATCAGCTGTGCCTGCAAAGCACAGACATGAAGCTTTGGAGTTGAGGATTCTCCTGTACCTCTTTTCCTTTCCGTTTAACACATATATGCAAGCAGCACTGTTGCAAAAGGAGCAAGAGTAGGCTGCTGTCTTACTTTCTTATCCAACATAAGCAGCAAGGATCAGGAATGTCTGCAAAGCCTGGGTTAACCAGCTACCAACTGCTACTTAGAAGCAGCACCTCAATGATTACAGCAGCATTTTCATTTTACAACCTAGCACAGGAAGGTAGGCATATTTCCACTTTTCACTGGCATGTTTGCATCTCATTTGTCAGACACACTAAAGTACTTCTTAAAATACACTGGAGAAATTCAGCTTAAATAGATCACTTGACATGAACTGGCCAACCTAGTACGCTTGTGGATTAAAGACGACTAATTAATTGATTAAAAGACAACATAAGGGATTTTGAGAGAATGTTTAGCCAATGTCTAAGACGTCATTTTAATCCTCCTCGAAGTTAACTCTTTGAACATGAACACAGGAAGCCAGTAAAATTTGTGATGCAGTTCTCACACAGAAAACCTCTCCAAAGACATGCTAATCATGAACTATTTTGCAAATTGCTCCTAATCTACAGTTGTTTGCCTGTGCACACTTCCTGCAGAGACAATAAAATCATGCAGCAATAAGGTAGAGTTCACTCCCAGTGAAAAGGTATTGAAGAAAAGAACGATCCTAATTCGTTTTATGTAGATCTGCGGTAGGGAACCATCACCTAAATACTTCCCCCTCCCACTCCAGCTTTTGATATTGTATTTTAGAGTAACTTCCATTTTACATTTTTGTCTTTAATTGTAAAAAAGCTTAATATTTTTAGCTTCCATTTCTATTTGAGGAAGATTTAGAGATAATTCCCCCCTGCCAGGCGCACTGCATATTTAATCAGTGCTTGGTGAAGCGCTAAAGAAGACAGCCCATTTCTTGTATGGAAAGATGGTAGCCAAATGGCTAGCATGCTGCAAACTCATTCCTAGTGTCCCAAAGACCTGAGAAAAATGTTGTCACTGCTGACAGCAACATAACTACGCGAATTAGCAAGATTTATTCATGGGATTACCTTTGTGAGTTCTTCCAACAGCCCATTGACTGAACAAGGCTCTGTGAAAAAAACAGAGGGGAGGAAGCTCAGAAGACTTCAGTGACAAATGAACAAAACTGTTAGCAGCAAGCATGCCTTCTTCACTGTAAAAATTTGCACTTTTAGCACAGAAGTATGTAACTGTGCTCAGTCTCACATTTAAGACATCTGTGTACTTTCTGCACTAGACTGTACACAGCCATCTTTGATTTTCATTTTATGCTGTAAATAGGGTGAAGTACAATTCTGGGGGAGGGGAGGGGATGGAGACTGCATGAGCACCAGTTAAGATGACAAACTTTTGAGGTCTCTTACTAAATAACTACAGGAGAGATAAGAGATACAACGAAGGAGGAAAGCCACTTCCAGTAAGAAACAACCAGATCCAACCCCCTTTGCCTGTTGCCTGGATTTATTCTTAGGTCATGTCATTGGAGGTTTAACACATGACTACACAACAAACAGCAGTCCCATTAAAAGGAAACTGTCTCTTCCCCTGTTTCTAAAATAGTAATTGCCCTTCAAAGACCTCCTCCCCACCTTGCAGGTCAGCCTTCCAAAGGACACCTTATAGGACACATTGCTCTCCACGAATCTGACCTCAACATTGCTATCAGTCTCACTACCACTTAGGGTCTCAACTGCCCAGAAACACTTGGAATCTTTACACTAGATGAATGCTACAACACACTGTGAAGAAACTTGGTAGATACTGATGTTTTCAACTGCCCCTACAGGGTGAGATGCTGAAGATTTCCCATATTCACCAGAAAATAATTTGAAGATAAATTGCTAAGATGAGTTAACTCTAAATCAAAGCTGTTACAAGGTTAGAAAACATTAATAAAATGAAACACACTGCAACTAACTCATAGTTAGGTCATTTTCAGAATATTAGCTGTTAGACCTATCTAGATAATTTCCCCTGGTTATAAAACCCCCTGGTCTGATTATTTAGAGATGATACTTTCTGAATCATTATTTGGAAGGAAGTTTCCACTACTACATACAGCTCCCACTAGCAGTCCACGTAGTGCACATACACGTATGTATCTATTATAAGGACTTTCTGAAAGCCTCAGCTTTGATCATAATCTCAAGGCATACTGTTGTAATATCTTTCTGAATGCAATGCTGTCTGCTGCAATATTCACTTCTGAAACACATGTTCCTTGCTTACTGGCAAATCCACCAAGGACTGCCTCAACTTCTAATCAGTAAACCTATTCATAAAAGGTCACATGACTCTTCCCAAAAAGCAACTAGAAAATGACAAGCCTTCCCCTCAGCTGGTGACCTGTCGTACCAACATACCTTGTGAGCTCATTATGCAAACATGTCATTGATAAGGAATGCAGAGTACAAACCAGGATACAGAGCTCACTGCCACTCTTGCAACAGACAGTAACACGAGCAAAATTTCCTGTCTTCTGCCACCAATAGGAACTACTTCAAATTGCTTACTACACGGCTTATTTTTACTGATCAAACTGGTGTTTGGCATTTCACAGATCATTTTCCATTGACTGGTAGTTATTTTGGCTTGACAGGAGCTGGAGGAAAATGGGATGAAAGCAAAGGACTCTATGATAAGCACGGTCTACATGCTTGTGCTAAGGAGATGGAGACAGAAATGGTTCATATCGACCTGCAAGCAACAACATGTGTCAGAATTCACACTGTATTTAAATACGTGACTTCACACCCAAAAGCCTTCCTGCCAAGTTATCTACTGACTCGGAAACAAACCACAGCAGTTTAAACTTAGCTCTTCCCATTTTGCAAGCACTTTAAAACAAGAGGCCCTTAGATATATCCATCCCCCTTTTGCAAGCATTTTTAAAAAGTAACAGCTGATACAAAGCTATTACAAAAAGAGGAATACAAATAACTGGCTTGGCAAACAGAAGTGCACCCTTCATTGACCGGAGAGTTGAGAAATTGTAATTTTCTTTTTCAGCTTCTAACATGAAAACAATTACTATACAAGACTTCACTAGCTGGAATATGGTTCCTGCACAGTAGTGGTGATGATGGCCTGGGAAGAAGTGGGAAGACCAGGAGAGATGGTGGTATGCTTACATGCAGATCTCAAAGGGAGGACAGGCAGAATGGAGATACAAGGTCATTTACAGACTGTGCAGTCTGTAGAAATTAATACAAATAAGCAAAGCACAAAACCAGATCTGTTGGTTTTTTCACCTCCAGCAGGGTTCAGAGCATTAGTTCAGATTTACTTCTGAAACTTGATACTCAGCTGGTGACTGAATGTCTCCTTTGTGCGCCGCACCAAAGGCACACAGCAGTTTACTCTGGCCTTGTAGCTCTTCCAAAGACATGTGGCGCATTGCATGGAGTGCACTGAATTCCAGAAGCTGGGGCACTGCATGGAGTGCGTTAAACTCCAGAAGCATCAGTGGATGTCAGTGGTTCTCCTGGGCAATGAGGTCAGGAGATTCTTAGGAGGACAGCTAGAGAAACATGCTGACAAGTTTTATGTCCATTGCTCAAGCTTTTCAAGCAAGCTAAAAACAACCTGCTTCATGAAGCACACTAAAACCTTCACTGGGGAGCAGGGGGAACAAAACAAAAAAACCCATCAAAAAACCCCCAAACCCTCCCACAAAAACCAGCCAAACAAACAAAACAAACTAAATGCATTCTCCAGTCATCTGGCAAATACACTCAAAATGTGCCCAAGCAGCTTTCTCTACGTAACCTCAGCAGTTAAAGATATTTTGAGTATACAAACATGTGCTGTTAGCAACAATGACATTTATAAAGGAGGCTTCTTTAAACCTTTTTAAGCTCTTAAAATATCATTTAGTACTTTGTATGTGTGCCTCTTCTAAACAATTTACAAAATAATTATACTGCTCTCAGAACAACCAACTGCCATGTATGTCCACATGGGCAGCTATCCCATTTTAACCTCCTTTTCAATTCACCTTACTGCCTAGGAAAACTAAAAGAAAGGCTGTGAAATGGAAAACCAGAAGGTATCATTCCCACAGCACCTCTGGGCTAAAGCCAGAATATCCAAGATCAGTGACCACCTTTCACAGAGATTCCCTTCGGTACTGGCATCTCACAACTAGAAGTTTGGCATTTGCCTCTACTATCACAACCCTCAAATTCAGTCACCCCAAGCTTCAAGGCTTTTACGTTAACACTATCCCCGTGCAACAAAAAGTAAAAATGAAAGCTGCTCTGCTCCGTAAGTTGAATGAATATGTAAGAGCAACTGAACAGCATGCGCGGTGTCTGACAACGCTCCGTCTGAGGCTTTGACTTCATTCTGCTCCAGGAGTTTCTTAAAACTGTATTGAGGCTTAAGGGGATGAATGCTTGGGAAATCTCTCATCCAAATACTTCCTCAGCTTCCCCACCTTCCCACAACAACTTACTTGATCCCTGTTAAACTCTGTGTCCATAACATTATCTGTCAATGAGTGCAACCACATCCATTGCTGTACAGAGGGGGGACGACATGCCACTTCTGACTCCTTGGGATTCCAGTTATTGCTGCATCCCATCTCCCACACAGATAGGACGGAAAGAAATTCTTGTTTCTGGCTTCCAGGCTATTTACAGATTCATCAGGTATGCTTACACTACTACCACCTAACTTCTAAGTTGTCACAAGGGTTTTCTCCCTCAGCTCTCTCTCCCAAACAGATACCGGGTTACAAACCACAGATTAATGACACTTTTTCTTTTTAATAACAGATGGGAGATTTTTAGAAAACCTTTACCATAAAATAACAAATACTATGAAACGTGCCTTTTCTGTGCAAGAAAAATTATACAAAAATAGACTTCATCTCAATAGGCTCCTTCATGATTCCTAAGATGTCATACTAATATTTTCAAGTGGCAGAACAACTGATACTTACATTCTTTCATGACACATCATCTCTGGCAAAGCATAAGTATCTAAATATCCCAAAAAGCTGATCACTTTGGCCTCTAATGCTGCCAGCAACATTCAACAAATGTCAACAACATACTTCATATTTTCTTTAGTATTTAAACAGCCTACAGAATAAAAGGACAGAGCAGCAACTATCCCAACAGATGACAGAGCTGACCATGGCAGTGCCTGAATGACAAATCATAATGCCACTGGCTAACAGCAGGACAATGCACATCTGCTAGTGTTAGTGCCAAACCATATCTACCAGATGCACTTACCAATGCCTTTCTGCCATCACTTGCGGTCTGTTTTTCTACAGTGGAACCTGATAGGGCTGGTGCTAAGCTAGCACTCTGCAAACACATTTCTAGCTGCTCCAACTTACTACATAGCAATATTCAGTGGCAATCTTGGTAAGAAAAACTACTGTGAACTGTTCTATAAATAAAAATTAACCTGGTTACGAATGCCAGTAATTTTTCATATTATAAATGGCGTGGACTGTGATATGCTCATCAAAATTAACATTTAGACATGACACCCCAACCCTAGCCCTCAACTATGTCAGAGGTCCTTGTTCACTCTGCAACGTTCACAATAGCTGCATTTCACTCAGAGGGTAAAGGCTGCCTGTAAGTGATTTATACAGAACATGACATGCTTATTTTTCCAAAAAATATTTTGGCACTAAGAAACATTAAAGGAAAACACAGGTTTCAGCATTAGCACAGTAAAGAACTGTGACTCCTACAGTTATTGTCAGAAACTTTCTTCCTTAAGGCTTTACAACAATAAAAGATGATTTTGCTAAAGCAAAAGTACAAACAAAAAGCAAAGTAGAATGCTCTTAACAAATGCTAAGGAGGTTCGTTATAACATGGTTGAGAACAAGCAGAGGACAAAGCAAGAGTGCCATCTCACTTTTGCTCTCTTTGTTCAGAGCAACCCATTGCATCAGTAGGAAAAACTCGATGTCGCAACAGAGTAATATAAAACTTACGGGGTCTTTCCGAGTAAGCAGGCTATGGAAAACCACTGTAAAAGTAAAAGGAGTTTCTCCTGCAGCCTGGTCTGCAGTTTAACTTACAGTAGTGAAATCCAGCTAGCCAGCAGATCATCTCTTACACTGTCTTACAATAGCCATGCCCATCTTAAAAACAAAACTCTGCCCAAGGCACATTAGTTAGGCTGTTACTTGAGACAAGAGGAATTAACTACATCCATCACCAGAGACAAAAGCATGACAGTCAACAGAGGAGATATTCAAACAATCACAATTCAGCACAACTCAATTATCCCAGGGGTACTGAACTGGAAGACAGGAATATTAAGAATGTTATTGTTTAAAAGCAGCAAAGCAGCACCTCCTTTTTCGCTCAAAGCTCTTCTCATTTAAAGACAAGCTGTAGACATGGTCTCAACGTATTTGATTCCTGATCCTTGTTTTAGCAGAGCAGCAAAAGCCAAATCAGATGTGGTGTACCTTCTTGCTAAGGCCAGGACACCTAACATGGGGGGGGTAGGTAAAGGGAAAGCGGGATCAGGGGACAGGAAAGAGGGATCAGGGGACAGTTATCTCCAGCACCACTGTACTGGTTCTGGGATAGTATTGTTTAGTGCATTTTTTCCTATACTCAGGTGCACACTTTCCTTGGGTTGTGGTTTTGTTGTTTGCCCCTGCCACGGAATTCCCAACCACAAGCTGGTTCTGCACCACTTCCATAAACTGCCCAATTAACCAATGGACTTAAGCTACATTACAAATGTGGAATTAACCAGACATAAGCGGGGGGGGGGGGGAAACAAACAAACAAACAAAAAAAAAAACTTTTAAAACAGTGACCTGGCAGATAAGGAAATATTTTCCTGCTCTGTTAAATTCACTATATGAAGGTTTACAGCAAAGTATTATTACATACATTATATTTTTATGCTTAAAAACACTAGAAGATCCTAAACTGGGGTAATGAAACAGCAAGTTACCAAAAGCCCTATAGGTTGATAAGCAACCTCCTTGTAAGGTACTAAAAAAAGCATGGACCTTCACACAGGTCTTATTCATAATGCCTTACAACCTGCAATTCACCTGGTGTGGTCAGACCTTACACAAACAGGAATAGCAAGCAGTGAAATCCAGACAACCCAATACACAAAAAAAACCCAAAGGAAAGTAAGTTGGAATAAACCTCGGTCCATTTGGCGCTTACCCTCTATGAGGTTAACTTCAGCCCTACAAGACTGTTTTCAAGACTAGTCTTGTATAACACTTAAATATAAGAATATTATTAGATGAGTCTCAAGCAAGAGCTAGCAAGTTTATTATGGGTTCCTGATAAGACCACTGGCACTAACATGCAGAAATTATCACAGCTTTTATGTGAGAACACAGATAATTTCAGTCTTGCTCCAAAAAGCCCAAAAAAAAAAAAAAAAAAGCATTATTGCTTAGTACTAAACAAGTTGCAAGACAATAAGCACATCACAACCACCACATGACAGGAAAACCAGACAGACTTCATTTTCCAGGTTTTTTTCTGACATCGGAGAGAAAAGTATCTAACACCAGGCATATTAAGTGCCAAAATCAGCTGGTTTGCTTAAATGCAACATACAAAACCATCAGCAGTACTTCCCGAGGTACGAACAACAAAAGCAGCAAGTCACACAAGATTTTCAAGTCCCAGTTAGGGGGAGGGGGAGAGAGAAGCACAAAAAAAGGGGAAAAAAAGAAAAGAAAGAAAAAGGTGGGGGGGAGAGAAAAGAAAAACTATACTCCACTTTTGAAAGTCCAGGAGAGGCAGAAAGGCAGACTCCTCATATACAAAAAGGATCACACAGCACCTCCAGGTTTCACAAGACAGCTACAATCTTTCAAAATGAGATCTTTTTTTCTCCACAGACACCTGCTTTAAAAACCCACTGGGAGAGAAAGCCTAATTCTGAAACACATAAAAGTAGGCATGCAAAAAGCATCTATGCTGTAGCAAGTGTCAAGTGTGTCAAACTAAAAGCCATATAGATTTTACCAGTCAGTACAAAGAGCAACAGGCAAAGTTGCCTTGTACCATTGAATTTACGTGTCATGGAATATAAAAGCAACCTTCAGTCTCCCTGTCCACTCAAATTCTTCTCTAAACACTTGGAAAAAGACAGCTACTCTGGTTAGTCCCATTAAGTCATCATCTACCACAGACAGACCAACCAACCATCACCAATGCCCTATCAGTGTTTTAAATTAGTGGCATAACAGTTTGTCACCACCTCGCTAAGAGACCTTTTCCAGTCAGTGCAGAAGATAGTGACATAGAAAACAAATCCATTCTCTTTCAGAGATCTACAAGGATTATGCTCACCTCAGAGAAATTACAACCACCTTTTGCCTTCTTCAGTCTCCCCTTTCTTTTTATTTGGGGTCTGCATTAATTACAGGCCAGAGAGCAGATGAGCATTAGCTCAGTCTCAGTTGCATAATGAATGGTCCAACTACTCTGAGCTAAACAGACTTCACTGACCAGAAGAAAATCTCTCAGCACAGAGCAAACACTGGTGCAACAGTAACAAAAGCTTAAGTCTGTTCTACTGTCTCGTTTCCCATTCCCCCCACACAATACATTTTATTTTTAGGTTATAACATCTCATGCAGGAGGGAAAGAAAGGATGGGCACAATAGCTGAAAACAAACCTGAAAATGCTAAACGTTCCAATTCACATTTAGCTACATCAGCTACATCTTCACTCAAGTTCAGCATTTCTGGAGTCACAGGAGTAAGATTTGTACTGTCACACTGATGTCACTTTCACATGTGATTTCCCCATAGTCACAAGCCACTCACAAAGAGCCTGTCACCATCCTTGTGAACTAGATCAAACGCTGCTTTTTGCCTCTTGCTTAATAGGGTGTCACGGTTTAACCCCAGCTGGCAGCTAAGCCCCACACAACTGCTCACTTACGTCGAGATGGGGGAGAAAAATCAGAAAAGTAAAAGTGAGAAAACTCGTGGGCTGAGTTTATGACAGTTTAATAGGGAAAGCAAAAGAATGTTTTTGCTTTCGTATATGCAAGAAAAGTACATACAAGGAATTCATTCACTCCTTGCCATAGGCAGGCAGGTGTTCAGCCATCTCCAGGATAGCAGAGCTCCATTGTGTGTAACTGTTACTTGGCAAGACAAACGCCATCACTACACACTTCCCACCACACACACACCTTCTTCCCCCAGCTTTATATGCTGAGCATGACACCATAATGCATGGAATATGCCTTTGGTCAGCTGGGGTCATTGTCCCAGCTGTATCCCTCCCAACTCCTTGTGCATCCAGAAGTACAAGGAGAGCCTGATAGTCTGAAGCAGTTCCTTCTTCCCCTTTCACAGTAAGGCTTTTTTGGTTTCGTTTGTTTTTTTAAACTGATCCAGCACACCTCACCAGCCTCTCATACCCACTTAAAGTCAGGGGTTAAGTGGAGCTGAAGTAAGACAGCACATCTGCTATTACACTAACATTGTCTTACATGTTCCCTTTTGCTAATTCTATTGGTGCCACAGTTATCAAGCAGAAGAAAGAGGAAGCTGGAAGGCAGCTCTGTTCATGAGAGCAGCATGATACAGGTAACGGCAAGTAATTCAATGCATACTTGCCCCCTGGGAGTATTGAATTCCATGGCTGGGTCTGCAGAGGAGCTCAGTGACCCAGCTGAGGTGCAGTCTGTTCCCAAGTTTCACAAACCGTGACTGTTTCTTAGGTCTCTGAAGGCCAAGCAAGCAGAGGCCCTGCTATCTGTGTGCTGGAAGCGGTTTAATCCCTCGTGGCTGTAAAACACAGCACTTCAGTAGTAACTCTTCTGACAATATGCCATGTTCAGAGGAGCCACGGTCCTCAAACTCCCAGCAAGGCTTTACTGTCATCTGCCATATACACCAAATTCAGCAGAAACTTTTTTCTCCTGGAACATCGATTTAGTCTCCTGGGAAAAGAAGTTAATTTATTCTTTTGTTGCCAGAAAAGACACCTGCAAATATATGCGCTGAGGAAAAGGAATTCAACCTGGATTTGCACACGACTAATTCATTGCAAGTAAAAAGCAAAGTTACAAGGTGCTACCTGGAAGAATGACGGGGGTCTTTAATCAGCCTGCGAAGCAGTGTAGTATAAGAGTAGCTGATGGGTAACAGTTAACCTGTGTTAAAAATCAATACATCCCTAGTCTAAAGCAAATGATATCTAAATCTCAGTAACAGTGCTTTTTAAGTGATCTTAACACACACATTAACAAGTGGCAGATGACTTGCTGGGAGCAGGGAGGAGCTGAGGGGTCACTGGAGGGCGGCACAAAGTGTCCATAAAGTATCTCAATTTTGACAGCAACACAGTACAGCAGAAATTCGTTTCACATACTTAAAAGTTTTCTACCTCCTGCCTTGGCCTAAAAGCCATCGACATGGAAAAGGAATTTTCTGGACCATGGCCCTGTCAGCCTAGTGTAATTGCTATTTAATCTTGCTTCTTCTGGGCATTAAAAAGAATCTGTGCATTGCTGCAACATCTCTCCTATGCGGTTAAATAAATGGTAAGAATGGTTACCTCTCAGGCTCCAGGGAAACGACGATCAGCATTCATTCAGAAATTCCTTACAAAAGAGATATAATTTCAGAGTCTGCTTTTGAGAGCGCTTTGTTTGCTAAGCCTCTGCCTTCAAGACAGAGCAAAGCCCTTCAGGTAAAGCAAACCTGGGCGGGGACCACAAAAGCAGCAGAGAAAGATGCATTTTGTGGCTCCGGCGTAGCTTATTTGGCATCTCTCAGAGCCTTGGCTATTCCGTAGCAGGCTGAGAATCGCCACCAGTGCAACTAACGAACACACAGGCAGCTCCTCGGGACGGAGGAACCGCTATGCCACACTCTCAACACCACCACCACTATTTTAAAAGCCTCAGGCACAAAAGCCAGAATTACGACCAGCCTAGTTTTGACCTGCATGAGCAACTCACTCTCCCCGGTGTCTCATCTGTTAGTCCTCATCATATCCCCATTTTCACTATGCAACCTCCATGCTTGTACACTTTGAAGAGTTTTACTGTGGGTTTTAGGAATTTATCTCTTGCTGAAAAACTTTCTCCTCTGACAGTTTCTGTGGTAAACTTTGATAATGCACCCAGTTAACCAAACTGTGGTTTTTGAATGACAAGTAAGTTCCCTGAAGAAACCAAAGTACTGCATTGGAGACGAAGGGAGGAATTCCCTGCTCTGGTCTATTCCTGTTAAAAATACTAATAGCCAGGAGCCTGAAAATTGAATCTGCACAGAGGTGAGGGATTCATAATCTCTTCCAAACAAGTACGTCAACAAGGAAAACATTACTGGCTTTTGCATTACTTCCCTTTTTCAGAGGCCATCTCCTATAACGCATGTATTACTCAAGCTTTCTGTTAGTTTTATAAATGCCAAACAGCGTCTTCCAGTTTTAACAGTTAATCAAATTCTTTATGAAAGGTGCAAAACACTAAATTGGCAGGAAAGAGAAAAACGGAGCTCCAGCAACGTATCTGCAAATTCGGCCAGAACAAAACAGCACATTTTCTCTAAAATATCATGGAAAAGATGAAGGAAACTTGAGCTACATCTTCCTCAAAAGGGAAAAGTGCTGCTGGGGCTGCAAAGAAATTTTATGCTTGGGAACAAGAAGTCACTCAGTAGAAAGGACCTTTCCCTCATATGAACAGAAGACTCCACGATGCCTTGTTCAAAAGGCAGAACAGTAACATAACACCAAAAAGAGCACTGGTACCATTAAAAAAAAATAATAAATAAAAAACCGTCATTCAACAAAACCATTTGAAAATGGCTGTTCCTGACCATGCCTTTTGCACAGCCCAACATGATATTAACTCCTCAGTTCTACTTTGCATGATTTGGGTTTGGAGTTACTCGCTCTTGGTTCTCAATGCAAGGGGGAAAAAAAAAATAAAAAATATGTGCCAGCAGCACCCAGGTCCTTAGATAGGTAGTACAACATGTTCCACTACTCAGCAAAAGAAACCTTTATACTGCAGATTTGCCTCGGATCTGACAAAAGCATGCTTTTTGCATCTACCTCCCCCCAACCACAGACCCCAGAACTAGACACACCTCAGGGTCAGGAGAAGGAATCTGTTCCACCCTTCCAAAAGTCATCTGCAAAGTCCTGGGACTCGCCAAACAACTGCCAATTTCCCTTAATTGCTCGAATGGGATCATCCCCTCGGCGGGGAGGGAGGAGAGGCAGCCCTGCACAACCAGGAATTGCGGCCAGCTCTCTCTCTCCCCTGCCCTCGGGGGATGCTTATCCCTGGCTCCAGCCTCACGCATACGTTTGCTGGGAAAAGCAGATCTTGAAACAAAATATTGTGATCCTGGTCGCGCTTCTGGATGTAAGCATGCAGGCTGATCTCTCGCAGAGCAAGCACGTAAGACCTGGGCGGGAGCATAAGTGGGATGCCTTCAGTGGTTAAGTTTTATTCTGGCCCACCGCACGCAGCTGGTGAAAATCTAAACATGCACACTTGCAAGAAGCAGGATGAGGATCCTCCCTCCTTGCAGCTCTGCACTCTGCTTTTTGGTTGTTAAAAGTCGGGGCAGTAACCGTGGCAAAGTATCCTCCCATGCCCCCCACAACCCTACACTTGGAGGGTGCTTGCTGAACAGCCTGACTGGGGGAAGGGCGAGCAACAACCTGAATGGCACAACAAAATTGCTGTAATAGGCTTAACTGCTGAGCTTGTAGCTGTAAAAGGGGTATCTGAAGTCCCAAAAGCACAAGCAGATTCTGCTCACCTCAGATACAGTCATGGGTCTTTCTTTGTAGGATTAAAGACAGATTGACGCACGTTGCAAAAGCAGTTTCATTAAGGAAAAAAAAGGAAACATTCTCTATAAACTATACTATACAAGAAAAAGCAACACATACCCATACATTTCTGATGCTGGCCTTACCAAGCCAGGCTTACTTCCTGCTTGAACACACATTCAAAAAAAACAGTCCACAGTTTACGCTTGATCAGCTATGCGTATTACCAGTTGTTACAAACAATCTACATTTTCATCCACTCTCTGAAATTTCTAGGAATTGCATGTGAGCATCAAAAGAGAATCTGAGCTTGGCTACACACTTGCCAGAACAGTATTCCTATATTCGAGTATATAAACAACACACGCAAACCTGGGGACTGATCTAGCAAAGGCAGCTGTTGATAACTATCAAGCTCTCATTCCCTTCTCACCTTATCAGAAGCCCCAAACACAATCACAATCAGCAAGGCAAGACTCGGTGGTACGTACACCATGTGCTCCAGTGGGGCCATGACTAACCCTTTCTGAGCAAGAGCCAAGGCACTCTCCTTCTATAGCAGCAGATACTCCTCTGTGGCTGAGCAGTGGAGTTCAATTTCCCCCATGCACTCAGCTGAGGCTCCCTCACAACCCACTGCTGTCCCTCCTCTTTCTAATGACAAGCAGCTGGAGAGATCTGCTTTGTGTTTCCTTCCCTCTACCCCTCAGGTTAACAGCCATCTCTCAGGGGTATCTATGAGCCCAGAGCGGTGGTGGCAACAGCACAGATCTCACAGGACATGGCAGGACCCCGAGAAGGTGTGAATGGACACAAAGAGGTAGAAGACATGGAGAAATGGTGAGAAGACCAGTCCAGGAAAGCCAGAAGGACACTCTAACAGGTGATTCGAAAGTGTTCAATTGTAGCCGTGTTGTTGAGCCTTGTACAAACCTCTACCCACTTTGATGATAAAAAGTAGCATAACTGGTAGATTTAATTTGGGAATACTTGCAAAGTTATGCTGAGAATACTTTCATTAAAAGCTGTGCTTAAAAACAAACTCTCCTCTTCCTCCATGCAGTTAACTTTTAATACTTGTCTAAGCCACTGGAGGAACAGTGCTGCCCTCACTCTGTGAACGTAAATCATAGCAATAAAAGTGCCAATTAAAAAAAGGGAAGGTACTTTGTTCAAGACAATCTTAACATGCCGTGTATAAAACAATCTGTCTCTTAAGGCGCTGACTTGAGATCCTAGTTTAAAAATAAGTACAGTACAAATATGTAGGTTATTATTAAACATGCAGCCAAGTCACTTTATATAAATGACCACAGAGTAATTCACCCCTGCTTTATAAAAAAGGAAATGTTTTTAAGGCAGTCCTTGAAAGAAAAAAAATCTTCAAATTCAGAAGAGGGTAATACTGCCTCCAGAGAAGCCAATACAGAGATCATTCCTCTTTATTTTAATTTTTCCCTCATTTTTAAAGCTATAAATACAGAAAGATCAACATTTTCAGGTCTTCAAATACTTAGTCATAGAAACAGAATGGTTTAGGTTGGAAGGGACCTTCAAAGGTCATCTACTCCAACTCACCTGCAATGATTCAACTAGATCAAGTTGCCCAGAACCACATCCAGTCTGGCCTCGAATGTCTCCAGGGATGGCGCATCTGCCACCTCTCTGGGCAACCTGTTCCAGTATTTCTCCACCCCACGTCAGGCATTTCCCTTTGCAGTGTCTGTGGAATTAAGATGATGACTTCTTTCTACCAGGTGAAGTTTATGTTGCCTCTTTTATCCACTATTAGCAACAATAAGAGCAAAGACAAAAGGATGTAAGAACTAAACCAGGCACATATCCAAACCCCTTGTGCCTGTGAGCTCTCACCCTAAAGGATACTTCGTGACTAGGATCACATCGAAGGCAAATACACATTCACACACACACTTTACCTAGAATACTGAGAACTGGCCTTGCCAGTGCTGAAACCCCTTCCCAGAGGATGGTCTAGTCAAGGCTGCTACAGCATCAGTACCTTAGTTGTATCTTAGGAAGATCAGGCACCACGAATACTCCAGTGGCATCCTGCCTGTGTCTTCTGCCATTGCTCCTCTGCTCCCTTCCCTGCCACTAAAAATCCTTTCCCAAGGATTTCCCATTCATAGCATCTCTGCTTGTTTCAACCCTTTCTGCTGGAGGGATAATACGGTGTTCCACCAGCCCCTCACAATCTCCAGTGCCAGAGCACAAAGGTTGTGCCCCAGCTCTGAGAAATCACTGGGCATCTGCTGGGGGAGCAAGGGACAGCATACAACTATGCTGGGCAGAGGGATTCTCATTCCAGAGGGAAAAGATATTGCAGTCCCCCACCATGCTGTACTAAAGCATTGCTCCAGCACCCCAAAACCCGCCAAGCCCAGGCAAAGAGATTCAATGGCACTTCTTTCCGACAGCAGCAAGATGCACTAAATAAACACAGCACAATCTATTATTATAAAGTTACAGGTGTATAAAATACACCCTGCAAGCATTTAAGGCTGCATTCAGCTCTATCCCATCTATCATAACTCAGGAAAGTACCGGGAAAGAAGCAAGTTTGAGCATTTCCAGCTGTCTTCACAGGTCCTGTCACTGCACTGAATACTCACTGCCAGCAAGCGCTTTAGTTACAAAAGCAATACCTACTTCAGTTAAGTCTACTACAGACCCACAATTGCCTCTCATGGTGTTTTCTTAGAAAAAGGGGGGGGGAGTAAAAAAAAAAAAAAACAACAAAACAAAAAACAAGTCAAAACCACATCAGTCACAAAGTTTGCTGACAGAGACAACACAGTCATTGCAGAAGTTATTCCACCTCAGCAGTGCAGAAATTGCCATTGCTATTTTGCATGACACAGACCTGGAAGAAAAGTCGGTTACTACAGTGCTAGTGAGAGCAGACCATGTGGGCATGATCCCACGTGCTGACATTCAGTATGTTGCTATTTCCCTCCTGATAAGGTCCTACTTTGCTAGGTAAACCACAATGCACTTCTCCAAAACCTCCTGGGACGCCCTTTAACACTGGCAACTGGGGAGATGAATAGATGGGGAAGAGGAAAAAAATAACAAACAACAAACCAACAACAAACAAACAGCTCTATGACAGCCATGAATCAATTCAGTTCAGAAAGCTCACTTTGAACAGACATACCTGAACCTTTGGGAATTGAATCTGCAGCCTCTGAATCTAAAAGCAGAGATTTAGTGATAGAGATCACAGCTGACAGCCCCAAGTCATTCATACCTCACCTGGGTCACTGGGTGGGAAGCCTCTGCCTGCCACAAGCCACTCTGCCACCACCAGCCCAGATTAATATACCAATGAAAACTAGGCGCTCTCATTCTAGGAAACTCAAGCAGTTCATCTCCACTGAACATCTGGAGTTGATCCACATGCTGAACACATCAAAAAGATTTTCATTGCTACTTAAACGAAAACTCATAATAAATCAGCTAAGATATTTTAGAAACTAGCATGCCATCCTTACTAGCATTTGCATGCACATGAAACACTCTGCAATTAGTCAAAGTCTTAATGATAACATTTGTGCATGAACTTACAAAACAGATAGGACTGAACTGTGTGCCCCATCTGTGCCTGAGTAACCAAGACTATGAGCTGCAGTTACTTTTTCTGATGTTCAAAAAGGGGTAAGGTGTATTTATTGGATTATTCAGTTGTATATCCAGCTACTTTGAAATTACTTCACCCTGTAAGGTCCAACTATGCACAACAGCTGGAAACACAAGGCAATTACAAGCAGTAGCACCTTACCTATGAAAGATACGAAGGCTTCACCTTGACACAGGTCACAGGAAAAATGAGTCCTTCTCACACAGCATAAAAATTGTCTTTACAAACCTATCTGTGCTTTGAAGTATTCAGATACAGTTTATTAATTATATTTATTAAGCAGTCTAAAATTATAGATTCATTTTTCTTGAAATCAGGTAAACTCAAATATTACTTGGATTTTCACAATTATCAAGCTGGTTTGGCTTTTTAATTTGCTATGATGAATTCTGCATATGCAGAAAGACCTGACTTCAGAATCTTCATCTTGAAAACGTTGGAGCTTCACTGTCCCCACAGCTGTACGTAACAGAAACACATTAACAACCAACCCCATTCTCGACGTGTGCTGAAAAGCGCAGCTAGACAGGCAGGCAAAGCATTATCCACTTCACAATTTTGCAAAGCTTATAGCAGAAGGGCCAAACACTGGCTGGGTTATTATCCAATCTGCAAATAAACACAAGTAATTAATTTAGTAGCATGGCATTGCATCTTGCAGGCTGAATTTCAACACATAGCTATTACAGGGGAACCAATTGAAGGAATAGAGCAATTCCCTATGATTTCTAGTATATAGTCTGCTTTCTGGCTACAGCTATGAAAAGACCAAAAAGCAAATCCTGAACATGGCAGCAAGATTCCCAGATCATTAATGAATAAAATACAAAACCATCTATGAAGCCAATAAACGTTTTTGTAAAGTGAACAACTATTTTAAATATTTGCTCATATCCAACTACAAACGGACAGTATAAAAGCACTATTACGAGTGCAAGAGGGATTACAAAGTTAATACGAACAATTAACACTTTTAACCTCTTAAGTGCTTTATGCGATATTAGCAAAGAAGTCTTCTAATGGGAATAATGTTAAAAGGATTTTAAAGATTTGCAGTCACTCAATATAATGGCCAAGGAAAGTTCCCTGTAGGCAGTTACAAAATGACACTAGTCAATTCACTCATGCCACGATGAAATGTGAGTTAAGCAGCACCATTCAGAAGTTAAGATCTTTAAGGAGTAAACTGGTAGTCCATTGAGAATGTCAGCTCAGTTGGACAGGCACAGAGGAGAAAACAACTAATGGCCTTTTCTAGTGCACCTGTATCTTATTATCCGTATCTCATGTTCTTCCCTCCACTCCCATTCCACCTTAGCACTGAGAAACACTGAATAAAACTTGCAAGATGGACCCTCTACACACAAGGTAGGAACCCCTCTCCCCAAAGCCCACATTACAATCTTACAGCAATAAATCTTTTTCCCTGGAGATTTTCAATAGTTCACATACCTCTGAAGTTAGTCATGCTCTGAACAGGAGGTAACAAACTTTTCTGTGACTGTCATCGCTACAGATATTCTTATAGTCATTTATACTTATTGAACTCTCAGTTGAACTCTGGCCTTGCCTCTCAAAAACATTACAGATGCTTGGAGGCAAGACACGTGGCTGCATGGGTCTCTGTCATCTGAAAATAGATACTTGTTTTCTTGCAAGCATTCCCAAAGAAATTCTGAACAAAGTATCAGAATGCAAATAATACACTTCTAGTAAACATGCTTTGGGCCCTGTTTTTGTTTTTAAAGTGTCCTCTGATGAACCATTTATTTACATTTTGAAAAGGAGAAAAACTGAAATAGGAAATTGCACATGCACAAATTCAAAGGCAGTATCTGACAAGCCATTTTGTTAATTTGTGGATAATTGCTCATTACTGCAAAATAAGGCTCACACACTGTTTCAAGAAGAAACCCCAGCCTATTACTAAGTATTGCTTTTGGCAAATGCAAGCTTCTTCTAGCACAGCGAGTCTCCATAAAAATCATATTTCCATTAAATGCATATCCTGGCATCCCAAAAGCACTGGTGGAAACAGAACACGATGTTCTCTCAAGGCATTTTGTTGGGACCTTCATATACTTTCATTCACCCCTTTTTGCCCATTCTTGCTTCGTTCAGTGCTGCTTTGAATGCCGTCTACCCCCTACACTGCCTCTGCTCAGCACCCTGCCCCACAAATGACCAACTTCAGCATTCTAAGAACACATATGTTCCTCTTCCTTCCTTTAAGTCTTGTTCACTTAACTATTAGACTAACACTGTATTCCCTAGACACTCAAAATCCACAGAACACTGTCACTTTATATTATTCATGCACCCTCTATAAGTGGCGAAGCTTACCCTGAGCTCCCCGCTGCCTGGCTCACTTTCTGGCACTGGATTTCCACTCCCATTTAAAGCAAGTGGACCTTGAGCACTGGTGCACCATCACTAGGTGAGCTGGCTAACAGCACTTGCGCTGAAAGGTGGCCACCTTGAAGCTACTACATCAGTGAATGGTGAGCACACTCTGAGAACTGTATGCAATTCGCATAGCCAAGCAGGTATTTTTGCAGTAACTGCCCTCAAAGCACTTTTCAAGGTATTTTTCATCACTGTAACAGCAGGAGTAATTTTTAAGCCTTCAAATACTTTTAAATTAACTTCCCTGACAAAGTTTTCCAGAGCAGTATAACCTGACTACATATAACTTTGTGCAGAAGACCAGGGGCACACAGAAGACAAAGTATAGACTTCAGAGCAGAAAAGACACGGTAGGTCAATTTAGATGGAACTGTTTCATTAGTATGTAGATTCAAAGCCATTCCTATGCAGTTATTGAAGTGCTACTCAAGCCTTTCTAGCAAGCAAAAATCCATCCTGTGTACAAATAGGGCTTTTATAGCTTGGCACAGTGCTCAACTGCAGAGTCAAACTTCCAATGCCTGGTGAATTTTTTACTTGAAAGTGGCAGGAGAGCTCATGCCAGAAGCCCATATGAAATGCCAGCATACTGACAGAAGGTCAAAGCGTGGTATCAAGAGATTTCATGGAAGTGTTTCAAGACAAACTTCTTAAAAGCATTTTGCTATCTAGGGAGGCATAGATTTATACCACCAGGAAAGCCTAGTAAAAATCTTTGTGATTCCTTCCAAAAATGGGTAATATCTACCTTGTGAAAAGCACAGCAGTAGGGTCTCTTCTAGGTGGTGAGAGCTGTCTCTGTGTCTATCTAATCCTTGGTTCTTTTGCTGAAGTTATGAATAAATAAGAAGTGTTAATGCCAGAGATTTTGTGCAGACTGTCTTCTAAATTAAAAAACAAAACAAAACAAAACCACCAACAAACAGACTTTCAGGTGCAAAAGGTGGTATTTCATGCATAAAAAAACCCACAAAAGTCTGGCCTACAAACAACTGAAGAAAGCACAAGAGAGTTTAAAGACCAACAGCCTAAATGGTTACCCTTTCTCCATTAGTATCTAAAACTACAGCTACAGAAGCAAAAATTTAATTTGAACAGAGAGGAAGGCTCCATAATCACTACCATTTTTACAAAAATATTTAAAGTTAGTGTCAACAATGACCCTGAATAGATGTCAAGCGTGAGGACTTTCAACATTCTGAATCCTGCCAGCTGTCACCACTTCATTATAAAAAAAAATATAGTAAAGCCCCACTGAAACCTAATCTGTCTGCTCAGGGTCTCCCCTTGAATCTGCATAAATGCACTGTTGGATTCACCTACAAGAGCAAATTTGCAAACGCTTATGCACTCTCCCATTAAAGTATTTCAATTGTCTGAATCTGCCATTTTAACAAATTCAAGTATAAGACTTTAAATTCAATTAGCACAAATCTCAGTGCTCCCAACATTAAATTTGCAAGTGACATTTAATGGCATTTAACACATACAAAGCTAAGCTAATACACTAATGGACCAGCATGGAAAATTGCAAGATACTCTGAAAAGCAATACTCTTTTTTTAGTGAAGGAAATTAAAGGTGTAGGCTGCACTGGACAGGAAAGATGACAGCTATTAAAAATCCTTCTGAAACCAAGGCTGCAAAAGCACCACACAACTATGGCTGCACATAATATAAGAGCAAAGAAGAGAAGCAGCTGCTCTATTCAGCAAGATCTCCTTCCAGTAGGCCAGGTTTTGGGAGTGATACACCTAACACAAAGCTGTTTCAGTTCTTACGACAGGAATTACAACCTCTTCTGCTGTTTTTACTTCTGACTCCTCCTACCTCTTTTTCTGATGAAGGCTTAGGCAACACAGCCCCACTCACAACCCTTCTGTAGTCCCACACTAACTGATGCCCACAGAAGCACTAAGTTTTCCAAGCCTTGTGTCCCAAACGGTTAAGGATGCAATACTGCACCCCAAGAAGCCAGCCCAACAAGCAGACCTGAGGAACTCTGCTACTGTGCCTCCCCACTGCACACCTGTGCCTCACCAACTTGGCAAGAAAGCTGTGAGTTTTCATACAGCTGTGCCTCCTGCATTAGAAAAACCCAAGCTACTGGACTTCAGGGATCCCTTTAAGTCTTTTTTACAAGTGGCAATATGCTTCACGTTAATTCCATTTAAATAAAGCAGGCTTCCTCCAAAGAGCTTCAAAAGCTCAGGGAGACAGAAGGCAGACCATGCTGGGAAGTCTGAGAGAGAAAAAAAGCTTTAGAGTGATGATTAAGCAGAGGAAGATTTCTATTTTTTTTTTTTATTTGCTTAAATATAAACAAATTAGCACAAGAAAAATCTATGGTTAGTGAAGATGTTTTTGCAACAAAAATTTATTAGTGTTTTTCTTTCAATATGGATGTGCAACAGGATACCAGGGCAGGACTGCACACACTGATGAAGGAAGCATCACAGAACATGCTCTGCTCCGCACAAATCTTGCTCCTGAAATTTGGATGAGTGAACTATAAAGACCAGCAACAGCAATAACCGTATTTTAAAAGCTGCATTTCTTTAAGAGACTTGTAGTCTCCTAAATTAGACTGACTTTTTTCTTAACATTCTTGATCAAGAGCTATCAGAACAAAGCTCAGGTGGTAGTTTCATGGATTGTGGATGTTTAAATATTCACTTACATTAAGAACTATACAAAGCACAGGGAAACCAGTTACACCTAGTAGCTTATTGGGATATGTTAATTTTATCAACAAAAACCAATCCCAACTAACGTGCACCAAACACTGCCTCTGTAAGTGGATTTTCAAAAGCATACAATATATTTGGGATGAAAGTGCCACAAAAAGCCAGTAGGTTTCACGCTTTCTTCAGTTTGCTGCATTTCCCCCATCCTTTGAAGGAGCAAACAGGGTGAGACAGGGACAACTTAATTATTAACTTGAATGATGCCACACACTTTGGGAATACAAAATGTATTAAAAGCCAGAGTTTCCAATCCACAGCACAGGAGTCATGCAGTACATCTGCATTTGGAAGGCCGCCTGTCCCTATCTGCGTGCTGGTGTCCTGCATGCAAAAAAGCCTCCAATAACACCAAAATCCTTCAGAAAACCATATGCTGGCATGGCCAACCATATCCTGGGCTGCATCAAAAGCAACATGACCAGCGTGTTGAGGGAGGGGATTCTCCCCCTCTGCTCTGCTCTTGTGAGACCCCGCCTGCAGTGCTGCATCCAGCTCTGGGGTCCCCAACACCAGGAGGACATGGACCTACTCGAGTGGGGCCAGAGGAGGTCATGAAGATGCTCTGAGGGCTGGAGCACCTCTCCTACGGAGACAGGCTGAGAGCTGGGCTTGTTCAGACTGGAGAAGAGAAGGCTCTGGGAACAATACCTTACGGAAGACCTTACAGCAGCCTTCTCATACTTCAAGGGGGCCTTCATCTGGAGAGGGATTTTTTACAAGGACCTGCATGGATAGGACAAGGGGGAATGGCTTTGAACTGACAGAGTTCAAATTTAGATTAGATACTAGGAAGAAGTTCTTCCCTGTGAGGGTAGGAAGAATAAAACAAATCAGTTCCCTTTTCTTGCTGATTTTTTTGTTTGTTTGGGTTTTTTTTAATAACAATTTTCATGAAGAAAACATTCAAAGGATCATTAGCTCTTGTAGTAGAGAAGGAAAAACTGAAGTAATGTTTCCTAATCTAGCATAGTCATAAAAGACCTTCTAAAAAACTTAGAGTTAAAAATTTAGTTAATCTTCTTTCTTTTGATCTTGAAGCAAAACAATTACAAACCTACCAATAGTACCTTGCTGGGGAGTCCTCCCCTGCATTTTTGATAGCCATTAAAAACCTATATACTAGGGAAATTAATAATAGCTATTATTAAAAAAAAATTGCTATAAACAGGTAAAGATTTTTTTCTGGTTTAGCTCTCATTTTGACATATTTTTTAAAACCTTAAGAACATTACTATTTATGCATTTTCTCCCATTTCATACCAGGTTTTGAGAAATGCATGTAGATGTATAAGAAAATATTGCCCTGTTGATTTGTACTTTTAAATAATTACATATGAGCTCATCTACAAAGAGGTTTAGGTTAGATATAAGGAAGAAAATCCTTTCTGTGAGGGTTGTGAGGAGCTGGCACAGGTTGCCCAGAGAAGCTGTGGCTGCCCCACCCCTGGCAGGGTTCAAGGCCAGGTTGGATGGGGCTTCGAGCAGCCTGGTCTAGTGGAAGGTGTCCCTGCCCATGGCAGGCCGGTAGATGATCTTGAAGGTCCCTTGCATTCCAAACCATTCTATGATTCTATGAAAACACTGACAGTACATGGGAGCTCAGTTCAGGACCCTCAGATTCTAAAAAACAACAACAACAAAAAAAAAAAACCCACAAAAAAAAAAAACCAAACAAAAAACAAACCAAACAAAAAACAAAGCCCCAAACAACCCAGCCCCCCAAAAAACCCAAACCAAAACAAAACACAAACAACAAACACACAACCCACCTCTCAAACCTCAGGGTTTTGCGCTTATTTTAAGCTCACCTCTACTTCAGAGCACTTTTTCCACATACAGTTGGTTTTGATGTGTTGCACTCGAATTATGACTGGAATAGCATTCAGGTGCTCTGTTCTATTTCAACAAAGAACACTTTGGATCTACCTCACTGTGAAGCCTTAAAAATCCTTCTTGCACAACATGTGCCTCTGTGAACCACACCATGAGAGAACGATCTCGTGTCACGTTCAACAAAAATCAGCGTTCATGGACGTGTACAATTCTCCTAGTTTGGGGTTTTTTTGAGGGTGCTACACAGACATATTTTTAACTCCAAACAAGCTGGAGAACAAGGATCTGGATTATTTTTGACTGAGCATTTTTTACAGGGTGCCCTGTTGACCCAATTAGAAAGCATCTAATTCATCAACCATTCCTTACGGCCAGACTGGAATTGCTATTAAGTCCCAGGCCACCCATTTTTAGCGCACCAATTAACCAACACTGAACAACGCAGAGCAGCAGCCACCAGAAGACGGGAAGCATTTTTAAGTTGTCATCACCCATAGCGTATTTGTTCTTCTTCCATATGTTCAGTTCAAGAGACCTCAATAATTATTTAATTAAAAGCAGCACCTATTCAAGCTTGACAGGTGTTGAGAGAAGCAATAGTATACATGGAGAACAGGTCTGTAGAAGGTGCTATTAGCAACCCACTGTCTTTTAAGAATACCGTTCACTCTGAGTATAGTCAAATAGTATTCATTAATACCTCCAAGTCTTGAAAATTATCCACGTACTTTGATTTATTTAATTTAGAAGTGTCGCAAGTTTTCATTAAGAGGTAATTAAACATGTGGAGGCATGTTGCCTCTGGGTTGATATGTGAAAAACGAAAGAGTGATGAATTATTTGGGAATCACAGTTTGTTGCACAAATCAAGCACAGTTTAAATGCATCTGAGCTAAATTTAATTCTGCTTCACATGCACAAACCCTGAAAATCAAGGCAATCTCTCTGGATTTAAAGGAGTTTTATTACCTTTGTTGTAAAGGTAGCCTTTATCTTTTGTCTCCCACTATCCAGGGTTGATTGCTTTCTCTTTCTAAGCTCTGAACGATTTCACAAAGCTGAAGCAGTTCCAATACCCACCAAAATAATAAACAAAATAAAACAGAAGCACACATTACTCCAATGCAATATCCACTTCCCAAACAAATAATCATAGACAAACCCGAACCCACCAAGATCAACCGTAGAGCTTCCACTGACTTCGATTGGCAGGCATCACATCTATATTTTACACCGGTTTGCAAATGGGTATGAAAGTCAACAGAAATCATGTTCATCCATGCAGACCTGAAGTGGCAGAATGGAGTCTGAAGGAACTGTTACAAAACCTGTCATCACATTACGATGCACTGATACTGCCATCAGTCCAAACGACACATGAACATTCATGGACATCCCATTTCCAGCTCTGCTAAGAATGGCTCCCTGCATCAGGAAGCCTCATCAGCATGATGTCAATATGGCAGAGCTCCCATTTTCACAAATAATACTCCTCTCTCTCCATCCTTGCCTCATGTATTTACAGTGCCTTCAGGCACTGAGGCCTTCTTTTATGAGGTTTTAAGACAGGACAGATTAGAAACCTTGATCAAAACAGGGCCTCCAGAAGGAACACCATAAAAAGATAGCTACATGCATTCTACATCCCAAAAAAACCAAGTAATGCAGCCCATCAGTCTGCAAGCAATTTCACAAACAGACAGGGAGCACACCTGCCCTCCAGGTTGCCAGTGATGGTGAGGCCTCTCTCACCCTCCCTTCTGCCTTCCAGCCTCTTTATCCCCAAGATACTCAACCTGTGGTCACCCAGCAAACCTCAAACTCAGGGAGGTGGTGCAGCCCTAATGGCACCACCAGGGCCCTTGGAGTCATCAGGATAGGAAAGATCACCCTGCTCACCGTGGACTCCTCCAGCATCTTTTGGAGTGGGAAGCAGCCAGCAGTCTGCCTTCACACCCCAGAGAACTAAAGGGAACAGGCAACCCCTGGGCTGAGAGGGGGCCGGGCTCACCCCCACAGTCCCAACTTAGCTGAGAAGACCACATGCCCCTCAGGCCCTCTGGGGCTGGGGGAACTATAACCCCCAACTCAGACATCCTGAGGAGGAGGGGAACAGACCTGACCAGGCACTGTAGCTGACGGGACCAGCGCTCCAGGGGGACCAGAGAAGCTTAAGTCTCCTCAGTTCCAGCTCAGGCGGCTGTAGTCCTCTCAGCCTCCGGTGCCCGGGAGATCTCTGGTCCGCTCCGCTTGGGGAGCTGCAGCGCCCTCAGCCCTGAGGGGTCCATATACACCCAAGCTGAGGGGACCAGACTTCCCTCAGGGCCCCCGGGCGGAGAGGACCAGAGCTCTCCAGTGGGGAGCCCCTCCCTGGCGCTGAGGGGGCCTGGATACCCTCCGGGGATCCTCCAGGGCTGCGGGG
>NW_009926860.1:0-22892 GCF_000696875.1 Nestor notabilis | reverse complement strand
AAAGGTTGCATTAACAGCTTTTACTCTTCTCTCAGACTGAATTTCCAAGAATCGCCTTAAATGCTCCCTGGAAATAGCTTAAATGGACCGAGGGCAGCTTCGTGGCACTCAGATTAACTGCAGGAAAAGGACTTTTTTTTTTTTTTTAAATGTTTTTGAAACCTAACACTTCTGTGAGTTATGGAGAAGAAAAATAGTTAAAGGTTACTGGCTTCTGCCTCAGATAGCACATACCAGCACGCAGCCTTCCAGCCTTCCTTCGGCTCATCACACCATTACAGCTGTGCTCTTACACAAGTCCTGCAGTGGAAAGAGCCTCACTCCAAGTCAGTTTTGGATACAAAGGTATCCGAGTAAGCATGCTATGGATGAATATAAAGGTGTATGCAGGTCCCCAAATGGAATTACAGACAATAGCGGTAACATTTCTAGAGCTAAAACCCATTAAATCATCAAAATAATACCAGTGAAGTTACATATTTATTCCAAAAGAAATTTAACTTTTTATTGCACTTTAAATATACACATGGCAGTTATTTCCCACAATTACCAATTACTTCAACACTGATGCTATACCTGCAAAGTATAGTGTTGCTTGAAGATGCAACATTTCTGGCACTGATCCTGCAGTTCAAGTTAGAGCTAAAATTATTTACAAAATTGTACTTTGTGTAATATTCCAATTACCGTAAGTTTTAAAAAGAGCATTGTTTATGCAATACAAAATCAGAAGGTTCCATTGTTTTTTTTCAAACATTAATATTTTGACAATGATTTTTTGTATACATATTTCAGAAGTTTTTGCATTTTATTTACCCAACCAATATTCCCTTAAGTAAAAAAAGGGTAAAGCTTGAGCTTTGAAGTGCTTTACCATATAATACGTAATCAATAAACTTTAAAAGCATATTTTGCAGCCTGCAGTGTCATTTATTTCTACTTGAATGAAAATTTTTTATACCATTTTCAAAATGCACACGCAGAATGTATGAATGACATATTCTGCCCTGTATTTTACATATACCTCTCTAAATCAAGTCTTCCAATCCCAAGACTGATCATCTTAATGAAGAAAGCCAAAGCTGCAGCACACAATGGTTTAGACCTTAAATATGAGCTGATACTTATTTCTTTTCCTTTTGACTATATTTCACCCATTAACCAGTTAAAAATGCTAACAGCTTTTTCTAGTAACATCTTTTGCATGAGTGAAAGCAAGTCACAGAAATTTCTTATCCCTTCATTTTTCAAACATATCTAATACTTGAGGTTTGGTTTTTGGTTTTGTTCTTCAGACCACTAATACTAATCTATTATTGTTTACTAGAAAATGATCAGTCTAGAAAATAAATAGCTTATTTGATGTGCTAATTCCAGATGGAAGCTCAGGGTTTGATGCAAAAGCTGTGGGGTGAAGTTCTTTGGCCAAACACAAATGACTGCAGTAGTCCTCTTGCGGCCTTGACAAATCTTGTAAAAGCTGTAGCTTCTACAAAAATGTATCTAATACACCACGCTAACGCAGATGAAGTCAATGTCCTTATGTTACAGAAATACTGAAAGTAACCAACATCCCTAAACTATTTTCTAGATGTGCCTCAGGTTGAAGTTTATGTAAAATGAAAACTACCTGATAATATTGCACACTTCAGTGACCTGCTATAGCAACTGAAAACCTGATGGTCATTATAGCTACAGAAATTGCTCTTATAGTTTCCAGTTAAGAGACCTTTCTGTGTTTCGAGGGATTGGAAGTCAGCTAATTCAATGGAATTTTAGTGAACAGTTAAGAGTAATTTTAAGATTGGTCTATATAAATGTTGAAAATGAGCAGAAGAGAAAGTTCCTCTCCACATTAGCATTTAGGAATACAATTTGAATATATCAAGTATTATATTAGAATGTCTAGATTGAGCTGATCAAGAAAGGAAAGACAACTTGTCTTGAATGTTTACACATTCGAAAATGAGAACAAGTTCTAAGAAAAAAGTCTTCTCAAGCAATACTGAAGACTTCGTGAATTCCATGTTTTGATAGAGCATTGTATAGCAGAGTTTTAAAGTTAACTTACAAATGACATTAGTTCTACCTACACATAAAACCTATCAACTGCTGAATTCAAAACTAATAAGCAATAAAACATGTGAACCCTATTTTTATCTCAGGTACTTTCTGAAGCCTCATATTCACATTACCTTTCTTTCTCCACTGAAGGTTTTAAAATGCCGTTTATAACTTCCCAGTTCTAAACCATTTCCCTTGCAACTGCTGGTACCAAAAGTCCAAGAATTGTCCTTTGAAATTACACACTTGTGTTGCTAGTTCTGAAGTTCTGTACTTCCCATGCAGAAAAATAACACAGTATTACAGAAGACATTTATCTCTGACTAGGCAAGACAATGAAGACTCCACTGGATACACCACTTATTTTTAAAGTATAATAATCTATTTGCAGGAGTCACATTGCTATGTTTTAAAACTATGAACATACAACATGAATCATTATGCAAATGAATTTGCAACAAACCATGGTAACAGAGCATTCTGAAGGGTAAGAATGTAAAGAAGGTATTGGCAGTATGACATTTAAAAATTACTCAAAGACAACAAACATGGAGTATTACTGGAGAAAAAAAGTCAGAATGGAATGAGAAAACACTTTGTTTATAGACAATCAAATGACATTCTCCAAGACCTCATACATTTATTTTAAAGGGGACTTTAATATGCTTTTGGCTCAGAACCAGAAAAACCTTCCCCAGATCAAGAAGAAAAAAGCTTTTGCCCTTTACAAAATATTTCAAAACACCTGCCTATTGTTTAATGAACAATACTCATTTGCATTTTTGTCTTTAACCCCTTATAGCATAGCCTCAATTTAGTGAATCTTGACTGCCACTTCCACAGTTCTTGAGTTGAAGTACACTGCTACGTAATTAGCATTTTGTAATACAATTTGTTAATTAGAGGAATACTTGCAATGAACCTGAAACCATATTAACCTGGTTGTGGTGGTGGTGTTTTTTTTTTTAGTTGAAGCACCTATCCATTTATAATTTATTGTGGATGTGCCTTCTTGCCAAAGCACCCAAAGTAAAGCAATCCTGCTTGTATTTACAATTAAAACCAAGCTATATTAATTAAAAAGTATACAATTATTCTTCAGCTTTTCAGTATTTTGAAGAACGTGGATATATATATATAGATATATACTGATACATACCTATCTTAATAGATCTATAGCACAACCTATGTTTGGGACATAGTATAAGGTGGTCAAACTGACAGGGAGGGAAATAATTAAAAAAAAAAACAAAAACAAACACCTACTCACATTTACAAAATTGTACTTAAATGTCCTATTAGTTTCATAGTTCTAGTATTAGTAACATTAAAGTGTTACCATGTAGGTATCTTTTATGGCTTACTATTCATAAAAATACTGCAGAATTGAAATATATTTCAGACAGCTGAAGTTGCTCAGAATGCACCTACATTTGAACAGGAAGAGTTTAGGCTAAAAGCTAGAGAAGTGTCAGGCACTGACAAACTTGATCGTAGACTGACTTTAATTTAACAAATTGTTTTAGTGTACATACACCTATGAAAATACTGACTTCCATGGAAGACAAAGTAACATGTTCTAATGAGCAACAAATTCTTACACTGAACATTAAGTCTAACTCTAAGATTTCATGTTGAAAGACCACTTACTGTTACATATTCAAGATTTACTTCCAGGTTTTACTGTTTTGGCTACATGTATAATTAAAGGCTAATGTATAACAGTAGAATGCAGAAACGTGCAAATATCAAAGATTTTGTCTAACAATGGAAACTCAAGTTCAACCAGATTCTGTTCTTGCACCTTATTATTTTGCCTAGGTCTTCTCCAGACCTTAATTGTATTTTAATGCGCTAACCAAAATGACCTTTCATAGGCTTATATGAATCATCACCCCCCCACCACCAAAAAAAAGAAAAATCAATATAAAAACAATTACTGAAAAAAACTATACATGGAACAACTGAAGAACTGCATCACAGTTCTACTTGAGACAAAGCTCTACAGCACTGATCTTCAAAATGTACCTGATTTGACTTTGATAAATAAGCTACTGAAGTATGTAAAGCTATCACCATACTTACCTGTGGGAAACAGCTAAAATGTTACATAATTTGGCAACATTTCATGCTTGTCTACAGCAAAAGTAGACATTTAAAGTACTTCTGCAAGAGGCTGCTGACTCTTAAAGCCAACTTCAAAAAGGAAGATGTTTTGACAGGTAAAGAGCATTTTCATCTGAAAATTGTATTCCATCTTAAGAAATTACTACTTTCGGAATATCTTTGGGAGAAAAGGCCAAGAGTATGCAGTCCCAAAATACAGTAGCGATTTTCAAGCAGACATTCCTGCAGAGATTTGGAAGTTTCCAACATCCAGTTTAGTAGCAAAAATTTTATTCTCTCTCAACTCTTAGTGCGTTTCTGATGGTGAACTCCATTTTATTTTTAAACTGCTCATATGTCTTCGTTATAGGGAGCTCTAAGCAGTTAAGGAGTCTGTTTCCAACAGGATACCTTATATGCAAAAATTTAACAGTAGGTTCAGGATCAAACCCAGTGGGGGGTATAGAAAAAGAGCCCGTTACAAAGAGCAGAATATCTTCCAATGTCACTACAGACTCACCACCTAAAAAAACCCAACAGAACAATTAGGATTAGGCTGTATCATTTATTCCCTATTACCCATAAACCTCTATCCTGAACATTAAGTGTTAGATGGAAAAAAACCTGAAATCAGGAAACCCAGATCCATATCCTGAATATGTGGTTATATAGGCAAATAAGAAAAATGTTAGTAAGAAAAACCCGCTTAGGTTAGTTCTGAAAAATTTTAAGTGACTAGGGAAGAAAACCTCTTCTGCAAGAAGAGACCACTGGTTTTCATCTTTTTTGAGACACACATTATCTAATAAGTTAAAAGCAAAGCTAAAGAGAGAGGATTAAAGGATTTTTCTGTACCACTCAGGTTGGGGTGAGGGTGCCTTTTTTAAATTAAATAAAATAAAGACCACACACACACACAAAAAACCAAAACAAAACAAAAAAACCCTCATCTTTCAGATATTTACCGCTCTCAAGTGTCATTAGGATTAAGTTTCAGAAATCATAATTAGTAAGGAAGAGGGGAAGAAGGAACAATGAGGAACTGACAGTGACCTCAAAACCTTCATTTGTTTACTGTACTGAACTCTAAAATCCAAACCCTTTTTGCACACCAGCAACTAAATACCGTGAACAGGGAAGGGGAAAAAGTAAAAAAGTTACTTACTTTCCACATCTTGCAAATAAGCCATCCAAAAATCAGCACCTTCAACTTCATCTACATCGGATGAGGAATGGATTGTAAAGAGATCACAAAGAGTTTCTGCTGAAAGTCCTTCGGGTTTGTGGCACAATATACTAGAGAATGCATCTGGATGCATTTGCATTTTCTCTAGCACACCAAGAGTTCTCAAACCCTGCCTAAAACTAGGAGGGAGGAGAGGGGGAAAGAAGAGCAAGCATGGATCAAAAAGTAGTAACTAACTAATTGTCCTTTGCATTTTATAAAGCTGTAAGACTAGACATAATGAAGTTTTCCCATCTGCAGTATCAAAGTCTAGTCAATTAGAGGTACATGGTAGTCCCATTTTATCTTATTTTGGACAGTGCATTTAATTCTCATTTTAACAATCTGTTCCCATGGAGCATTTCAGATTGAAATACCAATGATATACAGAAATTAAATTTGCTAATACGCGACTATATAACCATGGTTTACTTTTAATTTTTATGTGAGAACATACTGAATTTCTTTCTTACAAATATCCCTTTAGAATATTTTTCATCCCTAGACAAAATTAGGTGTCTTAAAGGATACCCTTCACTTGGCTTCTGCAGTCTGCATGTGTTTACATGTTATTATTTCTCCCTGTGGCAAATAGAGATAACAGTATCCCCGGCTGCATTAGAAATTGTGGTGCCATTGGCCAGGGTCAAGAGAGGTGATCCTTTCCCAGCAATAGTAAAGCCACACTTCAAGTGCTGTGTCCAGTGCTGGGTGCCCCAGCACAAGAGAGATACGGACATAGTGCAAGAGAGCCCAGTTGAGGACCACTAGGATAGGGGACTGAAGCATAACCCTGTGAGGAAAGACTGAAAAAGCTGGGACTGTTCAGCCTGCAGAAGAGAAGGCTGAGGTGGAATCTCAGTGCGTAGAAGTATCTGAATGCAGTATGCAAAGAAGGCAGAGCCAGGCTCTTCTCAGTGGTGCCCAGTGACAGGACCAGAGGCAATGGGCACAAACTGAAACACGACAGGGTCCATCTGAACAACAGGAAATTCTTTTTTACTGTGAGGGTGACCAAGCACTGACTGGCATGGATCACCCAGAAAGTCTCCATCTACGGAGATAGTCAAAAGCTGTCTGGACACAATCCTGGGCAACCGGTTCTAGGTGGCCCTGCTTAAGCAGGGTTGGGGTGGACAAGGTGACTTCCAGAAGTCCCTTCTCACCTACACACCAATATGTTTCTGTGATTTAACTAAAAGGTTTTTTTTTTAAAGAAAACCAAACAGCTCTGTAAGCTGAAAAAAAATTCACTAGTTATGGTGTACTGGATAAGAATAATTTGAGCAACTGGCTTTACAATTTAACCACCATGTTAAATCAGAATTAAAATTTCACTTTAGTTGTTTACTCGTCATATCTTAGATATTGATAGGCTAAACTGGTAAAATTCAGAATAAAGATGTTGACCATGTACAGTCAGTGGTGTAAAACGTTAACAGATAAAGTGACTCTTTACTTACTCTCAGTCCCTGACAAGCACATTCATGCTGTACTTCCTTTTTGCACATTTTAATTACTTCCCCAGAAATGCAGAAACCAGCCTTTTCCCATAAACAGGCTACTTACCACCTTTCACTTTTAACTGGCTACTTTTAAAATATGATACAGATTGGTCAAATATGCCACTGGAAGAGGGTCTTCACTGAAAGACTAATTATTCTCAACTTTATTAAAAAAATCCTCACAATCAAAATTAGTTTTCATAGCTTCTGGAGATTCAGTTGATTCAAATTTGTCAAAGATAACATCGTAAGTGTGTTAAGTATAACCCCAGCTACACTTGTTGGAAAAATTAGCATCTGATGTCTTTTTACTGAGCAACTGAAGAATGCAAAGTGGAAGTAAGGTGAGAAGCCAATCAAAAGAACAGTCAACAGCTGCAACCTTCCCAGCTATTTGAAGTCATCACTACCTCATGGAAGCACCAATGCACCAATTTTAAGTAGGCCAACTCACACTTGTCTACATTATTGCCCTCCTAATGGCATACAAACTCCGTACTTCAAATTCTGGAAAACTCATTTAGATTCTAAACATATGCTTAATACTTCTGAAGTTTAAAGATTTTAAATTCAAGCAATTCTGAATTAAAAATGAACATAAGCTAAAGAAATTCAGTAGTGCAGTCTTTTCATGCTGTTGCACAGCAAGACTGGAATTTGCCATGATGATAACAGTGTGCGGCTCAATTAACAACATCACTTAGGAGAACAAGATTTTGTAAAAACAATGAATTCCTTACTAACTACCTTAACCTTGGAAGTGCTAAAGGACTGATAAAAGAACGTCTGCATCGGAGGGTGCTACAGACAAATACTAGAAAAACAAGTAGTTAACAAGAAATGGCAGTAACTGGATGAAAAGTAAAGGTGGCAGGGAGACATCATGACCACTGACTCAATTCAGGACCAAAAAAGCTCCTCACCCCTTTCCCCCCCTTTCTTCATGGAGCATGCATGCTAATTTACATGGCAAGCAAGAACAATTTACCCAGTAGAAAAGTACTAATTAATCATATATTTGGTAACTCTTGACCAATGAAAAGTAATTTCTTTGCTCTCTGAAATGCCTGTTATCTGAGGTACACAAAACTAAGGCCTGCGAACTTCGTGGAGCTTCCATCCAGCACCCTATTTTGCAAAATAGCTGATGGTAAAATACCTTGACTATGTGTATACTGGTGTTTCACACACCGGGTAATGATACCACACTTTTGGGACAATGATGTTGTTTAACACTGTGAATATGCCCTCTTCAGAAGGTTTAAAAAGGAATGTGGCCAAGGAGCAGTGGAATAGAGTGATTATGTTTTTCATTTCAGTCTTTCAGTTTAACTAACTACAGTTGCTACTTAATCCACTGAAAATTACAGTATATTGGTCTAAATTGAGAATAAGTAAGAAGATGTCAAAGTTAGTTTTAGAAATGTATTATTTAGTATTTTGGTGAGGAAGATATCCAGAATATTGAAAATTCAAGCAAACCTTTCTAAGGGTGAAATGATTCTCTTGATCACATGGTGGACCAGTAGGTCATTCACCAGCACATCCTTATCACACAAAGATGTAATAGGTCTTAAACATCCAGCAGCAGCAAGGAACTCGTAGCAGTTGTTTATCGTAGACTGTAGGCTGGACAGACTATTTGCATGTTTTATCTGTATCGGAAGATAGAAAGTAAGAAATTTATTACATGTGTGTGTGTATATATATGAAAAATAAGCTTTTTCATCTGAATAAAAGTTATATTCAGTAAGCCCTTATCTCCAAATACAGTCATGAACAACTTGCCAGTAGTTTACTTTTATTTACCATTTTTATTGTTTCTGCGACATCAGCATCAGCAACATCTTCCAAAGCTGGCTTCACATTCTCAGGACCATAGACAAGACAACTGAACAGTGTTTGGGAGAAGAAACCAGGAGATGGGCCACCATGAACCAGAGAAACTGCGATCATTTTACCAGCTTCAAAATAAAGATTCTCTTTTATAGCTGCAAATAGAAAAGAATATTTACTATATATGCATAGTATTTTTTTGTGTTCCCCCCGCCCCGGAAATCTTGTAATGCAATTCCTTCTTTCTTTAGGAGATTTAACAAATGAGGATTGCCATCTCCTGCTGGTTGAAACAATAAGACTGGTATTTTTTACATAGAAATACCACATTCTTTTTACTCCAACTCTTCAGCCACTATCAAGGTTTGGGAGGAGATGTAATGTCCTTCCACTTTGTACCCAATGCACGTTTAATTCTGAGGCATAAGAACTCAAAGAAGCCAAGTTTGGGTCTTTAGACATCATGCCATCAGAGATAATGCTCTAGAAATTTGAAGGAAGGGAAAATAAGTAACAGAGAGTCAGGAAGAAATTCACTTGTAGAGAACAAATACATCAATTTAAAAGTTGCAAGTCTAATTATATGCTGTATTTTTCCTTGGTTGTCATCAACTTTTCCAACTAAATCAATTTTTTTAAATTACCTATCCACACCCCATCTCCCTTTAGAATTGAATAGCAAAAAGATTCAGAAAAACCTGATTTCTTCCCATCAGGATTATAATTGTGAACTGACAGTCATACTGGCTGAAGATTTTAAAAAAAAAAAACCACTGAAAAACACAACACAAAACTAACCACCTTTCAAGTTACATAGTTCTTAATGTATTCTTGAACAAAGCATTTAATTACCTTGAAAATCAAGGGACAAGTTCTTTGCAGAAGAGCCCTCAAACAGTGATGAATTCTGAAGGTGACGCATTAACAACTGGAAGAAACGCCGCTTTTTTGCAGCAGAAGTATGTGTCTTTGATCTACTTTTGCAGTTTGTGAACTTTATTTCAATGGTGTTTGTAGGACTGAAGTTGTGCTGTCTAAATCCTTTTAAAGCACTATTCCAGATACTTTCTGCATTGATGTTAAGCCTTGTAGTTTTTGCAATAACTTGCAGCCTTAACTCCTTCAGTATATTAGAAACTGCCCTTCTTTCCTTTCTTAAATGCCTACAAGAAAATGGCATGTATTTTCAGATTAAATCTGTAGTTCATAATTAGGAACAGTTATACAGGAAACATCCTAAAATTTATTAAGAAAAACACCCCTTTAAAAACTTTGATACATTTAGGTATTGCCTACATTTTATCTGCAAAATATTTAGTGTAGATTAGTCAAATTTTAACTCTGTGGTGGCAAATTTTAAAGTACTTATAAGAACTACTAGAAAAAAAAGGAGGTAAAAATAATTACCACAGCATAAAATGAATAGTTACTTCTTTAATTCAATTACACCAACAGTGCCAAACATTTCACACTATTATTCTACATGTGAATAATGTGAAACAAGTGAGAAATTGAAAAGCTTACCATGTTTGTGTTAGAGATGTTTTGCAACCAAATTAGAACACACTGTCACCTATTCACTAATATTTAATCTTTGTCACTACAACCAAAAATACATGAGTAGGGAGAAATGTTGCAGTTCTCATTTATAAAAGACACCAGTCTAAATAAGACCTCTTCTTTGCTTTCTTATTTGCAACCAAACCATTTCAACTCTACCTACTGGAACTAATTACCTCATCAGAATTTTCAGCATATGTTACAGATAAAATTCATAAACTAAGTACTCACAACAAGACAAAGAATTTTGTATCTTTAAACTGAATATTCTGTAGTAAACCACTGATTTTAGCATAATCACAAACTAATCCTACAGCACAAATGCCAAACCACTGAAAATTCAGGGCATGTCTAATTTGAAGAGCATAATTAGGATTCTTTTTATTCCCCCTTTTCTAAAGACTAGCTAGCTATTGTTCACAAGGGCAAATATGCATTTCTGGGTTTTGATCCCCTCACTACCAAACCTAAAAATTCTCAATAGGTATCACTCTTTTCTCCTCACCCTCCTCTAGCATTTAAAAACAGAAGCTTTTATTAAGTTACGATTTCAACTCTTCCATGTACTCCTTCCATTTTTCCAGTGACTACACACACACACATTCAAATATATATAATCACTATATATATACCCCCCCTCATGTTCTGTAGGAAATACAGTATAAAGCGATCTGCTAGATTACTCTTCAACATAGGAAAAATAGAAAAAAATACTTTTTCCTCAGGGACCAGTTCCTGTTTGACGTCAGTGGAGACAGGGACATCCTCACTCCGTTGGATGCTGGAAGTTCTAAGTGTGAGCAGGTTGACAAGTTGTTCTGGCACATCATCTTTGGTGAGCTATAATCCAAAATAGTATTTTGAAAAGAAGATACAACTGAAGAATGCATAAACACCACTTACTTGAAGGTAGCAACATAGTTTTCCCCTATTTCAGAACCAAATCTCATTTGTATGTTCACCAGTGCCTGAACTACAGTTTTAAAAAATAACAATTCAGTTTTCCATTACGTGGTGGTTTTAGCATTAGTTTTTAGTTGTGCCCCATACATGACATGGAAATCCTGACTGATACAGCAAGTAAAACCTAAAAATACTAGTTTTCATTACAGCAGAGGAAAACATTATTCAAACACACACCTCTGTAAGCTAGATTTCTAGCATGCTAATTACATGGAAAAAACACCTTAAGTTTTGCTATTTGAACATTCAAAGTTACCTCCAAATTGTTAAGACTGCTTTACAAGTATTCAATTTTATCAAGCTAAAAAACTGGTTTACATGCCACTGAATGCAACTAACAATAGCAAATTACAGAGCCATGGCTTAGTAAACTTCGATCACTAAACTTTACTCCAATTTTATTCAGTTTGCAATTTAGTGCAAGAAGTCTTATGGAATAAGCCATCACCTCCTCATATTTAAATAGTGTTTTATGTTATGATCAGTTTCTGCCTGAAAACAGAAAATTACACACCGAAGAATATTGTGCTGAGATCCAGGTGAGTGCCGAGGGCACTTTGGAGATGGTTCTTCCAGCAAACAAGTTGTCCCATCTGTCTTTTCAGAGGCAGCCAAAGAACGCTTTGTCTGCTTCCTATAGTTCCCTGTATGATTACATTATATTACCTTAGTAAATTTGCTAGCTGTATACCACACAGTATTAAAATTTATCATTATAAGAAGTCCCTAACTTTACCTGATTTTGCCAAGATATTTCTGCATTCCACGCACTCCCAGTTTTGCTCCCATGACTTCATAGATGAACAGGCCAAATGAGTTCCACGGGAACCACAACACTGGCAACGCTTTATTTCCCATTTACTAGAATTACAAACTTACGTATTTAGAATTAGATAGAACAATAGTGCTAGTAAAACAAAGAACACTCAACCGTAAGTGTAATCCTGACACCAAACTAACAACGCATGGTTTTATCAATGTGGCAACACAGTGTATGGTCAAGGGGAACTTTTTTCAGACAAGACATACTCACAATTCCTGGCTGCAATGAGGAAAAAAACCCAAACAAAACCAACCCAACAAAAAGCCAAGCTATCCATGTTCCAGCACCTTGCATTGAAAGAGGCTATGAGTTAGTGTGCTCCCCTGCCTTGAAGACAATACTTGCAATCAATATTTTCTCCTCACATTGCTAGCCAGTAACATCATCTATTTTATGAGTATCCACTATTCAGCTCTTCCAAATGGTAATTTTTTCCAAGTAGCATATCTGATTAGTCTTACACATTCTGAGTAAGATTCTTCATTAACGATAGTGTTTAAGTATCTGTTAGGTTTTTCTTTAGATTTCTTCAATTTTGCTTAAACATACAACGAAAAGTGTGACTAGTATTAGTTCAAATACTGGAAACCTAACGTATGACTCTTATAAAGACAAAGTAAATCCTGAGATGCACATGCCATGAAGGAACCAAGCAACATTTGGTCAAATCTGTACAAAACTAAGTTAGTGTCTACAGAGAGTAATCTACTACAGTACTGTAGAAATAACTTCAAAGTAGAGGGTCTGACAGCTTTTGAGTATACTCATGCCAATGGAAGATACACATTTCAGAAACACAAATAAAACATGAAATAATGCAGAAAATGAACTTATTAAAAAAATAAGCAAGTGGTAGAGTGGTAGAGAAGGATAACATTTTTCCATGGCCACTCAAGCCTCTCATTAAGCTGTCAGCAATATTCTAGCTGCTATTTGCATGCAGAGGGATAGCTTGCAGCTACACTGATTTTAGATTGATTTTGCACAGCTAGTTAATTTTCATCCAAGTTTAGTACTTTAGAATACTTTTAGAATTCTTTAATCAAAGAAATTCATTAATGTATTCTAACAGTTAAATTGTTGAATTAATCTTTGAATGAAAAATACGCAGCATTAGGCACATGCTAGTCTAAATGTTATGTGGATACACATATTCTACTTCAGCTCTGTATCAAATGAGAACCAGGACAAGATAACTGAGATTGGTTTGGTTTTCTTGGCTTTTATCATAGAATTGAAATATGATTATAGAGAGTAAACCAAACATTTTATTTGGACATGGTGTCTTGGCTTGACATTAAATCCTGATACTGAAAAGTATTAAAGCATTTAAATTAAAAAACCACAAACAAACAAAAAAAACCCCAAAACAACCACCTGAACACCACCACACCACCAAAGAACTACTCCATCCTAGGTTATACCTTCCTGCAAGAGTCATACCTATCAGGTTTACTGTAGTCTCTTCCTTTCTTGCAGAGACATCTTCTAATATCACAATGTTGATAACACTGCAGTAGTTCTTCATATGCATTCTCTTCAAGTTCCCAAGAAGCATCCCTATAAACAAGGCAGAAGATTTGTAATTACATCTGTATTTGACTGTTTAAATGGGTTACTCTGTCTTTGTAAAAGATGCATATAACAAACACATGAACATATGTCAATCACATAATGTTCTAGGCAACAGTTAAGACAACTGGGAGGGGAAAGAAAAAGGTCTAGGAACAAAAATACTACCATAAAATACACAGCCTTCTTCTTGTGTCAACTGATTGAAATATTTTATTATTTTTCACATGACCTCACTGCGTGTTTGTCTCTTTCATGTTACTCCGCTTTATCTCTCACAGGAGACATGGGTATTTGTTTTGGCAGTCTACTTAAGTTACCACTGATAATGGTCTCACAAAAAGTAATTCAGAATCTTCTGGGCCAGTATGGCAAAGTTCATCAAGTATTTTGACTCTTCTACCTCCCCAGAATCTTCAGATTCTGTCTTCGTGTCTTATTTTGAGCTCCATCTAATGGTGGAAAACTTATGAAAACACAACTTAGAATTTCAGAAGCAGTTGTTATACTAAGCATATCCTCAGCAATTCCTTGAAAGAAGATGGAAGCTGTATGGCTGAGTGATCAGTCAATCTGTCTGGACAGAAATTCAGATAATCTAAAAGCTTGGGCACAGAAAATACAATTCTCTGCAACCTCTACGTTCACGTGAAAGTTTTGTTTTAAGAAGTGTTTTGATCTTTTAAACAGGTCCCTGGTTGAATCACAGCATAAGTGAATTTTCAGAACTTTGTGCTTTATGTTTGAGATGACTAATCTGGACTTTGTCAATTTTTATGCATAACTAAAAGGAAACAGGCTAATCCTTACCAAACCAAACAATTCTATCACTGAAGGCAGAACTGAAGTTTCACACATTAACAGATGCAGTTCTATAGAATAAATTAAGAACAGGTCTAATAGTCTTTCAAAGTTGTTATAGAAGAGTTATTTCTGGCAAAATTACTTACCTTTCTGGAATGTATATGCCCATTCTCAACATTTCTTTCTGAAATTTGTCCTTGTTATTACATACTGTGCACCTAAAGAAAAATATCCCAGCACTCAAAGCTTGATACTGGGTGAAGGCAAAAAAAAAAAAAAAAAAAAGGGGAGGAAAAAACATAACAAAAAACAAACCAATTACTGAATTACTACTATCCTCGGGATGCTAATAAATAATGCCTTAATATCTACAACTATTATGTTCACAGATATTGTCCTGACATGGATGTTAAAGATGACATCAATCATGATGTCACTTCACAGTGAAGCAAATTGCGAGCATTTTTTCTTCTTTTAAAGGACAAGAGCTCACATACTAGAATCAGATTCATAAACAAAACCACAATCCTTTTCAGTCAACCTCTTCAGACCTAGAATGAGTTTGCAAAACGAACCTCATAACTCTTTCCAGCTCTGGACTTAAGCAGAGAGAACTGATGAGGGATAAACAACATTTTTAGCATTTAGATTCTGCACATAATGACTTGCAAGAAGGCAACTACTTAGGTTGGATTTCAGTTCCCAAAAATAATAAAAGGCATGAAGTGCATCACACATACAGAAACATAGAGGGGGGGAACTAATGGCATTAAAAAAATAATCCTTCTTATAAGACACCTGTATCCAAAACAACTGTCCTTCAAACATAATACATTTCCATACCTACTGCCTACATTAAACCTAAGCAATTTTGCACAATTTTAAGCAACTGCTTCACTATTTTTAAGCACGCTAGAAATGTGATCTCTGGGAGAAGAGAAAAAGAAATGGAGAACCTGTGTTACCTGCAAGCATTCTCGATGAAACCAAGCATTTTTACAGCAAGGACTTTTCAATACAGTGTACACTGGAAGTTGTTCAACCAAATCCAGGCATATTGTACACTGTGAAGTTCCTCCAGATTCTTTAACCAGAAACTTTTGGACTGGTTTATGCTCCCAACAGTAAGATCTAAAAATAATAATATAAGGTTCCCAATCAAAAGAAATTTGAAGAACTGCCCTCATAAAATTTGAGGATAGCAAAATGAATTCCCTGTTATATGTTTTTCATGAATAAATGCTGTGTGACAAGCTAAAATGGCAGACACGTACTAGTTTTGGCTGAGATAGAGTTATTTTCCTTCACAGTGGCTTGTATGGGGCTGTGTTTTAGATTTGTGCTGAAAACAGTGTTGATAATGCAAGGATGTTTCAGTTATTGCTGAGCAGTGCTTACACAGAGACAAGGCCTTTTCTGTTCCTCACACCACCCCACCAGCAGTAGGCTGGGGGTGCACAAGTTGGGAGGGGACACAGGAGGGACAGCTGACCCCAACTGACCAAAGGGGCATTCCATACTGTATGGTGTGAAACTCAGCAATAGAACTGGGGGAAAGGAGGAGAGACATTTGGGGTTATGACATTTGTCTTCCCAAGTCACTGTACACATGATGAAGCCCTGCTTTCCTGGAAATAGCTGAACATCCGCCTGCTGATGGGAAGCAGTAGATTAATTCCTTATTTTGCTTTGCTTACACATGCAGCTGTTGCTTCCCCTATCAAACTGTCTTTATCTCAGCCCACAAGTTTTTTCACTTTTGCCCTTCTAATTCTCCCCCCATCCTGCTGGGGATAGTGAGCACGTTCCTGTGTGGTGCTCTGCTGCCTATCAGGGTTAAACCACAACATATTTAAACAACTTATGTATCTAACAGAGGAAGTCAATAGAACACTAATAAGGAAGAAGCATGTTGGCAACTGACACTCTTCAAAATACAGAGATCATATACCTTTTGGTCCACATAATGTGTTTCCTGTCCTCAGAACCTCAAGTTCTTCCTAATTTCAAAGTTAAGACATTAAAAGAGCAATTTTGAGTTTGCATATTGAGTCTGTAAAGTCTAAGTAGCATGACATATTTCATAATTTAGCTTATTTTCAAAGACGTAAGACAGCCAAGAAATGCAGCTCTAGATGGAAGCTTTCTGGTAATGTATCATTTTACATGTGCGTGACTTAATACAAGTCATTTATTTAAGAAGCTAAAGTGCTGCCAGACTTCAAACCACCTACCCTACAAACTATGCTTACAGGAGGCAGAATAAAGCCATTACCAGATGCCCCCAAGAGTATTTTGACTACAGCATGATTCTGGACAGATGATAGTAAAAGAAAATAAAATAGATTTTTAGACTTCTGATATCAAGCAGATTTCTCCTGTGGTCCATCTCTAAGAAGCACATCTAGAAGTCCTGTGCTTTGAAACATGATGGAATAGCATACAGTGTGTTTTGACTGCTGAGAGAGAGGCAGCTAGAGCGTTGCCATTTCAACAAAGGCACAGCAAAGGAGGTAGGCAAAGAAAAAACCCAAACCCAACCACTGTGCAGTTTATTTCAGTTTAGGACTTCATGCTCAATTTTATAAACAATATAACTATTTGTAGAAGGACTAAATTATATCCTTAAAAGTGTTGAGAATTTATAGACACTACGTATGTAATAGAACCGCTTGTCCTTTGTGTTTTCCACAAATCAGGTATTTTTTTCTTTAGATAACCTGGATATCATTTATAATTAATAGCTAATCCAATGAGAACATGAAGAAACAAATCACCCCCATAAACCCCCAGAATTTACCTGAAGTCTTCCATGAACTGGAAAATACATTCCTTTTGTGTCCCGCACGGAAAATGGTAACTTCGTTTGCATTTGGGAGCTACACATCCAATTGAAGCACCCTTTTTTCTACAGATGTTACATTTCTAGGAATGATTTTGTTTTATGTTAATATTGTGTTATTTCTAAAGTCAAAGTAAAATTATAGGAATTAAACCAACAGAAAGTGGTAACAGTGTGTAAGAAAGAATATCAGTCAATAGATTCTGCGACAAGACTATTGTGTTTTAGCTCTATTTCAAAGAGTAAAGATATACAGTTATTTCACAGACTTTGATCATGTATTGTTTTCTATGCATATTGACTTGTGATACATAAGCCAAAATATGTGTTATTTTACCAGTACCTATAGCTTAATTGCATCTATAAAATCAGATAATGTCAGCTTGAGGCTCAGCATAATGTCATGTAATTGAATCTTACTCATTTATCTGCAACATACCCAGGAAATAAAAATATTAATAAACTTCCGCAGGCTTTATTAGCCCTTGTGGCTTCCAAGAACCCAATATACTTGTTACTGTAATGTAAAATTCAGATGCTTGAGAAGGCTCAGCACACTGCCCATTGGCAAGAAAACATAACAAACCCCACAGGTTTTAATACACTTAAAAGCTACTTTTTCCCCACCTATAAAGGCCAAAGACTTCATTATTACCAGTTTCGAAGCTCTATTCACTTCTTTTCTAATATCCGTGATTAAGAATCCATCTACACCTTCATCTTCTTCCCCTCTCTGCCAAATGCCACTTGACATCAACTAAAAACAAATTAAGTATTTTAAAACATTTACCTACCTAAATATTTACAATTACTTACACTGTATTTGTCAAGTAAGAGAAGTTTAGTCTAACAAAACTTGTGTGCAAGCATTTTAATGATGAAAAATTTTGAAACTGATCCAAAACATCTATACATTTTTGTCTAGTATGACACAGTAGGGAATAGTAACATGAAAATAAATATTTCATAACATCAAAGTCTTAGGTAACCCAGTAGAACCCAAGATGGTGTATTCTTTATTTATTTTTATTTATCCATCAAGATGGTGTATACTTTCCTTTGAAAATATACAGACTATTCAGGTAATTGTCAAACAATTACTTTCAGAGGAAGTAAAATTAAATTAGCTTAGTTAATGTGAATGACAATTGTGCTGTGGAGATAATGAAGCACAGTAGGAAGTATCTGTACTGAAGTGCAACCTAAGAGGAAAAGTAATACACTTTAGAGGAGAATTAAATAAAGCAGAATCCAGTAAGTAGGCAGGTCAGAAGAGCCTAATGATAATTTAAAGTTACTAAGGCATTTGCGTCACAAACTTAAATAACTAGTTTCACAATTTGATGCCTGCTATATTTTTTTACAATATCATTTTATAGTTCTCATTTCAACACAGCATCATTTCTAACTAAAGAGTTTTATCAATAGTTCAGTCAAATAAATGTAAAATTTTATACCAAACCCAATTAAGAATATAATTTTTTTTTCCAAATGTGAGACATTTAGCAAAGAAACACCAAACTGCACCACTAACTGGCCTCTTCCTAGAACAACTCTTTTCTTATATAATATTCATTGTATTTAAGTAAAATCACAGAGTTTCATTTGTTTGTTTTTAAGCAGCAGCAGGGACCAAATGTAAAAGATGACTGCAGGAAGCTCATCACAGTAAAACATCTTGTAAGTCGTAAGGCTCAGTGTTGGAAGCATGCCCTTTTCTAGCTGTTCTGCTCCATCAGGAAAGGCTTTTCCTATCTTTTCATACGGCCTTATACATGAGAGAAAACAATCATGAACACACCTGTATTTCCTTCCAGCTGCTTAAAATGTAGTTAAGTGGGAAAAAAAATAAAATCTCTATGTAACTTCAGAAAGTTACACAGACTTTGTACACTCTGCCTAGGCTTTGAAGGACTCAATATACAACTTAATAAGCCATCTGCAAGCAACACAATCTTTATAGAACTGGTTGAGGGGAAAAAAAAAAACCCAAACCCAAACAAAAAACACAACCAAAACACCCAAATTGCTCCTGATATTCTTGAGACTTTGTTTTGTTATTTATTTTTCTGTTAAAACAGACAAGCTCCAAGATCAATTCCACATACTTACCAAACAGTAATAATGAACAGTGAGATCGTATTCCACATAGGTCTTTTTTTCTCCATACTTTTCAGGGCAGTCATCTGTCCGTCCACAGAGAACACAGGCTAAAACATAGAATCATGTCTATAATCACATGATGAGTGTACCGGAATTACTATCGGTTGTACAGCAGTAATTTTAATCTCTGTTGAAGTAGATTACTGGATAAAGGACAGCAGGCACCCCTCTCTGCTTAATGTTAAATTCTATAGTAAATACAGAAGAGGGTACTATTTTTTCCTTCTCTAGTTACTAAAAAGAAAATACCTCACCACTTCCACCTGTCTGCTGATTCAGGAGAGGACTATCACCCAAGCTAAATTCTTAAGTTGACGGCACTCCTAACTGAAATGTTCTTTACAAAACACATGAAGATAATTATCAAATGGCTAACAATGTCCAATTGTGTATGAAATATAATTGTGTTTAGTATTGTACATAAAGATATCACAATATTAGAACCCATGAAGCAACTTAACTGTTTCTTTGTATACCTTTGTACCCTGACTGTATGAAGTCAGATGCTACCAGTGCTTTTAAAATGTGTGCTAGTTTCAAAATATTCAAGGATTTAGGACAACACTGGAGTCAACAAAAACCTATAGAATTTCCCCATTTCTGCAGTTCCTAGCCAACTAACACACTTCCACCGACATTTAATATCTTCCCTTCAATTCTCAATAGATGTAAGATACATTTTGAATATTCTATCAAGAACAGACATAGTCATGAGATTAGACGTTCTGCTTCAGCCTAAGAAAAGTCTTGAATGATACACTTCCAACACAGCTATGTGTGATTAGGAAGCTAAATTCCCAAGGTTACTTGCTTAAAATATCTGCAGGAAAGACTATTTTAAAATATTTCAATTTCAAGCAAACAAATCCAAGGACATTTATGAGTTATTTCTTTTTCATTCCCTGATGCAAGTGGTTGGAACGTAATTTGAGTACCTGAAAATCTACCTGTTCTTTGAGCACAAATAAAGCAAGTTACTACTGGTATTATACATGCAGATTAAAGGTTTCTATAACTATTAAATAAAAACCTTACTTACATGAATTTTGAATGTGTAAATCACTGTTTTTACTCATCCTGAGCTTTTCTGGCTGGCTGTCATGAAAAAGAAGTGAGGTGTTAAATACATCTCCTGCATTAACAATGACCATTATGTAGTAAACATATGTACATTATGTATTATTAGTACATTATGTACTAATACATATATATTAAATTGAAGAAAAACAAACAAAACCCCACCCAAACCCAGTAAACTAAAATGGGATGGAAAACAAAACAATTTTAAAATTCAGCTGTTATTGTGAGAGGCAGGGGTTCAGAAAGCAGAATGCAAATGTTCTTAAAACATACTCTCAGACCAGTGAAACATGTAGCAACTTTTAACTATTTCCCCAAACTACCAAACAAGGTATTCTATTTTCTCTTTGAAAAATAAAGTCCAGTGCAACAGCTGGTTATGCACAGACTTACTTGTACAGTAGAGTTTGTAGTTATCTTAAACATCAAAAATAATGAGCCATGGATCACCAAGGAGGTGGCAGTGACTCCAGCTCAAATAACAATTGAGGAACCTGGAATTAAAAATTAACTGGAGAGGACAGTGACGCAACTATGAAGATAGTCTCCACTGTTTGGAGGAAATGATGGATCCTGACGTAGTTGAAGAAATCCTGATCTAAGATGAAAAGCAACAACAGAAAAAAAAATAAAATTGGTGGGGGGACAGGGACATGCATAAAGGGGAATTTACACTATTTAAAAGTATATACTTTACATTCTGAACTGGGAAGTAATTTATTTAGGAACATTGACCTAGCCCACATTTCTTTCAAACATCACAAGTCCCTAAAAACGAGATCCCCAAGATATATTAACATGGATACAGGGGGAGCTGGCCTTTACTGTGTGCCACACCACACCTCCCAGCCCACCTTGGGAAAAAAATTAAAAATACTTGTTTCTTCATTGCAGCATGATTATTCTTTCTCTAGTGCAAAGTAGAACCCCTTTTGGTTCATATCTATAGATCTTTGTCTTGCCTTTCTCTTAGGAAGCTGAAAAAAGGATTACATGAGTTTTGCAAGACAAAGAATCACAGGTGACAGCCTGCAGATCCATGCTTGACCTCACAGGTAGGCAGACAACTTCCTTCACATACGCCAAAGTGAGCAGGGAGGCAGCTGGTAACAAACCTAACGTCCAAACCAGAAGCCTGACAGACATGAGCTATCAGTTTTAGTATTTACAGTTTACATGACCACCAGGTACGGGCTTCGGGAACAAACCTCAGGCTAATGTGAACTACTGCAAACAAAGTACTGCAGCTCTTTCACTGGAGTTTTAGGAAGAGTTCTATTGAGAAAGAAAAAAAACAAGAACGAAAAAGGGAGGCAGAAGTCTCAGGCAAAAGGCAACTGTGCCATCGCACTTTGTTAAAGAACCAGAGTAGCTCTGCACAAAAGACCTTCTAAAAGGAAGAGTATCGAAAAAAATAAACAGTGCCACCACCGAATTAGGTCAAGAGGCTCCTAAGAACACACTGCACCAACAGCCCGGTGAAATAACTGACTACAGTTTTCCCAGAAACACACTTTCCTTTTTCTAAACTACAAAAAATAAACAAACTCGATCAGGTACGCCCGGAGTGAAAGAGAAGCACGCAGCTCACACACTCCCTTCTCTTAGACATTTCCCAAGAATGGTCACCGTCAGTTTCACCGTCCTGAACCTACCAGAGCAACAACAAATAGCCTCTATATACCACACAAGACCAGATTTTCACCTCACTGTGTTGTAAAAAGCCCTGCCAGGTGGAGAACGCACATATGTGGCTGGAAACAAGATATGCATCTTCCCCTGCATTTCTCTGGCTCCAGCAGAACAGGGGTAAAAAAATCGCTACCCCATTCCCCCCTCCCAAATTCCTTCTATTTGGTTCAAAGTCTTCCAGGGAAATGAACGTGGAGCTCAAATTTGCAAATTAAAGCGAAATGCGAGAGCAACCATTGAGGCTCCGGGCACAAGTGCCACGGGGCTTTACGCAGGAACAAACGCAGTGCCGCATCAGTCTATTTGCAAGACAGTAGCACGTTATCACACGGTGTTTGTGAAAACCCAAGTGTAAACAGAATGTGTTTACTTTACCTAAACAGGCTAAAAAACCCCTCGGAGCGGACACTTAAGTTTTGCTGAGTTCGCTATCTCTTCACTACTCCAGAAGAGAAAGTGCTTTAGAGTTCTTTAATTAGCGGATGGGAAAAGAAAAAACAAAAGCAAGCCAACCCCCAAGGCCACGTTCCAGGTAGACGTTTTCTCTGGCACACGGACGAAAGAAACCTCCCGGCTCCCACCCGTCCGTGCTGTATGTCCCGGATGCACACATTCGCCTCCCGGTGTACAACACGACGCCGTGGCCCGGAAGGAGCC
>NW_009926859.1:106149-121364 GCF_000696875.1 Nestor notabilis | reverse complement strand
ATATTATTTATCTATTTATTTATTTTCAGCTAGCTACAATGTCTGCCATGGAGTCAAGCTGCCTAAACACAAACAGATGATGCACATTAAATAGTAATAGACATACAGCTTCAGCACAGACAGTGCTGTATTTTCCATCAGTCTGTATCTTTCAATTATTCTTTATCAATTCTTTTTGTTTTCTCTGATCCTTGTTTCCTTACGCGTTTCTTCTTTCCAACTTATCATATACTTTTCAAGGTGATAATTGTCCCTTTTTATATAGTTCATATCCATATTTGAGAAATGCTTATGATTTGCAGTCTTTAACTAATGTTAAATATTTAACTGCAATTTAACTACTCAGATCTGACTCCATAAAAATGGAATTCTGAGAATGAATGTTATTTGTGTACTACAGAATGATCTGAGCTCTGCTTCAGTTATTGCTGCAGCTGAAAAATGAGGAATAAGTGGTGTAGCACTATACAGGTAAACAGATTATTTTGCAATTAGGAAAATGTTAGTATAGAAAACTGGCCAGAAACCTTGCCCATGGACAGGGTGCTGACCAAGTGGAACAAGAATTTCCATCAGTAATCATGTCTTCCTCCTTTTCTGTATGCCCAATGTGAGACATCTGGAACTACATTTGTAGATTTAGTAAACATTCATTACTGCATCCAAAGTCAATCAGAGTTAATTTCAAACATGTGCCACACTACAGAATTATTAACCTCTCCAGAAAAAAAAAAAATCCAAACCATGAAAAAACAAATAAAAAAAACCCCAACAAAACATAATGCCCAGCACCACAAGAGTAGGTTTATCAAATTAAGCATCAAAAGTTTAGATGGCATTTGACAGTTTTGGCCATTGTGACTAGATGCCTCGTTTCTCCCTTCTTAAAAAGAAGCCGTCAATGCCTCTATAGTGCTTCAATATTAGAATATTATGCAATGAATTTGTATTATTGCTAAAGCACTTAAGTGCTGTTTAAGAGTGTCTTCTGGGTTGGTTGAAGAATAAATAGATATGTCTTTGTTCAATGTGTAACCCAGAAATTATGCATTAAGTATGGCTTGTGACCTTCCATCAATTAAACAGGTTGAAAGGAAATACTGAACAGTTGCTTACTGAGTGAGACAGTAACTTTCTGGCAATATCTGATTCTGTATTGAAGGACTGAGTCCAGAGCATAGCCACAAAGACAATAATTTCAGATTAAGTGGGCAGCATAAATTCTGTGGAGGAGCTTGGTTTGGGGTTTTCCCCCTTTTTATTTTTTCTTCTGTTCTTTCTCTTTACACCATTGCTATTCTTTTTTGTCAGGCTTGAAGGAACAAGCATTTAATATGGTGTAGAAGGCTGAGCCTGGGGTGAAGCTGACACAGGTAGGGCTGATCCAAGGGGATGTCTGTTTTACTGGCTCCTTGGTGCAGGTCTGAACTGGGCATGTGAGGCAAAAGCTATGGGTTATGTGAGTGTATAGTGTTTGTGTTGTAAAGCAGAAATTTTAAAGTAGGAATCCCCACTCACCTGCTGTACCCATCCTCCTTAATAAACAAATTACAGGATATATATGCTTCTGTTCTTGTGGCTATCCCACCTAAAGACACCCTGACAATGAATAATTTGACCAGGTTTTAAACTCTGAAGTTCCTCCATTCCTTGTTGGAACTGGCATTGACAGTTCAACAATGGCTCAAATAAATACCTAAATTTCTTCTTTATTTATAATACCTTGAACAAGTAATTACTACTTCTATCATTAATTTAACGGACATAAAATTAAGTTTAACATTATCAAAAATTATTGGAGTGAACACGGGTTTTTGTAAATTTAAGCTGTTTCTGCATCAGTTAAGCCCAATTACGTGTAAGTGGGGCCACATCTTATTCGATTCAGCAGATTATTCAATTCAAACTCAAGAAAAGTATAGTTAAGATGCTAAAAACATTTAACTGCAAAAGTAGTTATAATTTTCCTAAAATTTCATCACCTCACAATCCCAAACTTGACTAGTCGTCTTGGTCTGCTGCAAACAAATATGAAGTCACTTTGATTTGTATTTTATATGATATGCTTTCAGTGGTTTTATTTTTTTCTTTTCGAAAAATAGAGGCATACCTGTCCAAGCAGTAATTCATCTAACAAAAAATTCATGAGATCTAACACTGTAGCTACCAAATAACAATATAAATCTGTCATATAACCTTTCTGTCTGAGTCAAATAGCCTTCCTGCTCTTAATGATCAGGAGTAACACCGGTCCTCACCTGCACTGGTCCTTTTACTAGCTTGTGTAACTTTAACACTGTTCTCAGGACTGCATGTCTGGTTAGAGCTACTTTAGATTTTTTTTATGTCTGATCTTGCTTGCTAACTACCTGATAAGCCATTAGCCATAGAAATCCAATCAAAAAACGTAAAGAAATTACAAAAAGAAACACAACCCCTTCTTAGCTGATAAACAGACAAAAACAACAGCTACCTCATTTTACCTGTGTGCAACTTGTGCATAATTTTCAGTCATCTGACCCTCAGTGGCTAAGGCAAAAATATTTACGTCAGAAAGAACAAGATTTTAGCCTATATATCTGAAGCATGGAAACCTATACACTGATAGTGATTCTCTGGCTCTAAGGTTAGCTTTATTTTGAAAATTACAAAATGGATAACTGATAATATAAACTCTGTCCTTATTTAATCAGTAGTGTGTAATTCTACAATAATTATTGATAGATTTACATTAATGGTGTTATACCCAAGAAAATCTACATAATATTTAGATCTTTCTCCTTTTTCATTACAATAAAATCTTCATAAAAGTAACAAATAACATTTGCAAACACTGAAAGAACAGACTTTGGCATATGTTGTAGCATCTTTCTGTAAGAAAAAAAATGTTTTAAATGAAGTTAAAGTTGTTTAAAACGTTCTTAATCTGCAACTTGACTTTTCCAATGTGAGTAGGAAGATGATCACAGGAACTCCCATGTAACCCTCTTCCTTCTTATAGTAGATGCAGTGTTGTCAAGAAAAAATACATGACTCCACTCACTGAAAAAAACCCGACTTCACAGTTTATAGGAATATCTAAACCACACACTTAAGTCATGATTCTTTAGACCTTTAAATATTGTGTTACCTTGGGTGTCTGGCACAAATGATAACTTTGAGAATAATAAAAATATGCTTGGAGAAGACAGTAGAAATGAGGAACAGAAAGCTCTAATCAGAGAGGACTCCAGAAAGAGCTTCATGCTCTGCTCCTCAGAAGCATCAAGACTCAAATTATATCTAACTGAAAGCCTGACTGAGAGACTGAGATGAGAATCTGGCTCTTGAGATTTAACTAGACTGCTAATGATTCAGCAGTAGGGAATAATAACCTGTCTGATGCTACAGCTCACCTCCCAGTTGTGATGTTACTTTTAAGGATAAAAGTAACTGCATTAGCTGAAAATAAAGAGTTGCTTAACAAAACTGTTAATAACTATGCTTTAACTTCCTAAGTGGCTTTTACAGAGAACTTTTAGAAACCAAAGTAATCCACAACACTACTATGATTTATTCACATGCTTTTAATGACTTCTAATCATTGTTCATACATAAACAATGTTTTGCAAGTTCAGCAAGATAACAGGTTGCATTCTGTACTCAATTTATTCCGTATGAGTTGTTAATATTTAGTTTAAAAAACACACAACCAACCAACAGCAACCAAGCAACCAACCACCACCACCACCAAAACCAAAACAAACCAACCCAAATTTGAACCCTGTTTGCCTAGCTGACTTGTTCGAGATGTGTGGGACAAAAAGACAGTACTCTTTTTTCTTGTCTTGTTTTTCTGGCACATGAACCAGACAGCATTGATGCTTCAACCCCAAGTACCTCTGAGGCTGCATACTGTTAACTCCAAACTGTAGAGTAAGGGGTAGCAAACTTGTAAGGCTATAGCTAAGGAGAGAGACTGCGCAGAGGGATAGTGCTGCACCCACACTGGGAGGTGGCAGTTTGTGTACAGCCTTGTAGACAAATGAGCTCCAGAAAGCACTGTCTTCCAAATGACCCGGTGTGGGTCTGAGCCATGCAGCTGTATCTCTTGACACACTCTCATTCTGGTATTCATATGTGAATTTCCCACATTTTGTATAGCCACTGATCTGAAAGGGTGCATTGCAACAAGAGAGGGAGTAAAAACAGATATGATTCAGCAATTATCCCCAAAAAAATAATTACAAAGAAAGATGTATGCTAATTTCCTTGGTGGGAGTTTGCAGTGTCAAACATAGCAAATTAAGGGTCTCACTCTGCATGTTTTGACGCACCCTGCACTGCGCCCCAAGTAAATGCCCAAATTCTGCTACCCTACACTGACATGAATCAGTGGCAATTGTTCTGATAAATGAGATTTCTCCAGATTTACTTTTGTAAACAAGGAGTATTGTGCACAGTTCTGGTGTTCTCAACATAAAAAGGACATGGAGCTGTTGGAGCAAGTCCAGAGGAGGGCCATGAGGATGATAAGAGGACTGGAGCACCTCCCGTATGAAGACAGGCTGAGAAAGTTGGGGCTGTTCAGCCTGGAGAAGAGAAGGCTGCGTGGAGACCTCATAGCAGCCTTCCAGTATCTGAAGGGGGCCTACAAGGATGCTGGGGAGGGACTCTTCATTAGGGACTCTAGTGGTAAGACAAGGGGTAATGCGTTTAAACTTAAACAGGGGAAGTTTAGGTTAGATATAAGGAAGAAGTTCTTCATGGTGAGGGTGGTGAGGCACTGGAATAGGTTGCCCAAGGAAGCTGTGAATGCTCCAACCCTGGAGGAGTTCAAGGCCAGGCTGGACAGAGCCTTGGGCGACATAGTTTAGTGTGTGGTGTCCCTGCTCATGGCAGGGGGGTTGGAACTAGATGATCTTAAGGTCCTTTCCAACCCTAACTATTCTATGATTCTATAACTTCTCCCATGCAGAGTTAGTCATCACCTTGTAGGAACAGAGCTGAAGCCTAGATGTTTCCACAGCTGAGGACAGTAGACAAAGCATATGCTTCCTTTTATGAACTAAATGTCACTTGTCTTCTAAAGCTGTCTTTACTGTAAGGTTGCTGTTACTTGTTTCCCAACAGTCCCCACAGAACTATAAAAATTTAATTTCTACTCTAAATATTTAAATCCCAGACAGACCTGTTAACATTTTGGAGAGTAAACACAAAGGAGCCATGTGATTACTTTGCACTGTTCTAGGCCTTGATGGAAGGTTGTATCAGCTGTAACTCTTTTGCATTTTGGGATATAAAAATTTTGGAGTAATTTCAAATATAATGTGTTCTGGGATGATTTAGTTGACCCAAGAAAATTTAGTTACTACACATTATGTTGGGTGCTGGAGTGTTATTTCCTTCATGGTTTGGGTTTGGGATTTTTTTTTTCTAGTTGCAAATTAAAACATTTATGAATCAAGGAGCATCACCTCCTTGGGGAGTTAGACTTTTTAAAACATTTTCAGTGTCTGAACTGCCATCAATACAATCATTGGCATTTCTATTACACGTAATGTTTTGGGGTTTTTCTCAGTTGTGATTAAAATCAAACACACAAATAAAAACTCTCACAAGTCACTGGAAGTCAGCATCTTCTAACAGTCACTATGATTACTGCATAACTGATCTTACAAATGAATTCAGAAGTTCTTATCCATATAATACCACCGTGCTAGAACAGAAATATGTGAAGACATGATGCCAATCACAAAGACCTCATAGTCTAAATAAAATTAAATATGATCAAAAATGGCAAACAATCAAACAGAAAAGATTGAGCTGAATGTTGAGATTAACAAGAAAGTCACATCAATTTACAAATTAAATATAGCCCAAATGTATCATCCCAGAAAAATTAAAAGTGGTTTTCATATATCAAGTATCCATATTTGCCCTTTCATGTATATAAAAAAAGGATTTTTTAATAACAGATGAATAATGACCATCTTTAGTACTAATAATAATTTGTTATTTTCCTTCTCAGAAAATCTGCATGGTTTAATATTGTTTTCTTCATATAATTTGTTGACTTAATTGTAAACCAAACTGCCTGAAAACATCATGATAGAAAACTGAGAACATTGCTCTAAGTGCTTTTATATTGATCTCAGACCAATCTTACTGAGCATATCAGCATAATATTAGTGCCATAGGCATGTGTCAGTACAAAATCAATTTTACCTACTTTCATACTTGAAATCTTTTTATTAATGAGAAATCCAAGCAAATACTTTTTGAAACAAAATAACTCTGATCCCTCTTTAAGAGTTTCATTAATGTATGATGTTCTTTAGACCTTGAAAATTGTTCTGTTTTGTCCTTTCAATGAATACAGGTTTGTTCCCCTGCTTATCAAGAAAAATTTCTTTGGGCAAGTTTCCCAAGATTCCCTAACACATCAATCATTACAGAAGATAAAACCATACTTTAAACCAGCCCAGCACAGTTATATCCACAGTCACAATTTGACCAATAGAAGTTTAATATCAGTGGAAAACAAATAGGTATTTCTGCTTGTTATTTACATGGAAGATGCCTGAAAAGAACCATGTATTTATTTAACATACTTTTATAGCTTTTATTAATTGAATTATAGGTCTACTTGATCTATTACAAAGAAGTTCAAATCTATTGTGCCAATATTAAAACAGTAGTCACTAAGCACTGCCAAAAGTATCTGGCTTGTGCAGTGCACCAAATTTCTGAGAAGTTCCCTGTAGGACAGAACTGTATACATTTTCTCATTCAGTAGCGCTGTCTGCCAATCCTATTGTTTTACCCCCAAATATGCAGCAAGCACCTTTTAAATTTTATAAACTGTACCTGATGACTTGTATCACCAACTTAAAGAGAAGGAGGGAGAAGGGCAGCACCAGATAGCACTCTAATTTGAGCCCACGATGCCCATGGCTGGCAACCAAGCACCCACCTGGCCACTCACCCACTCCCCTACCTCAGTGGGACAGGGGATAAAATAGGATGAACATGAAGGTCAGGATAAAGACAGGCAGATTGCCTACTAGTTATTGTTGGTGGAATAGGATGAACTTGGAGAAATTTAAATCAGTTATGTTTGTTTTTTAGGGTAACACCTCCTCCTCCTCTGGCACTGGCCTTCCTCTCACACTTTGTTCTTTCTTCCTCTCTATCCAGTGTTTTACACCATTTCTTGAATACAGTTTCCTAGAGGCACCACCAGCTTGGCTAAGGGGCTCAGCTGTGGTGGATCCACTGGGACTAGTTGTGACCAGCATGGGGCAGCCCCTGATTTTTTCCCCTCAAAGTCCACTCTGCAGCCCCCACTGCCAACACCTAGGCATCTCCACCCGGCACAAGAATATTATCTAAGCATTTCTCTTCCAGGTACTGTAACCTTTGACTATATGCTGCCTCTAATCTGAAATTGAACAGAGCTTTTGCTCTGTAATAAAGCAAGCTACACCTCTTTTTTCCTTTTCCCCTTCAGCAAATGAATAAATCACATCTACACACAAAAAATTGCTTATTGCCTGGCAAAACCCTACTCTGTATTATATAAATCATTTATTTTCTACTTATTCCTACATCCATCCACAGGCTAATCTGTCCCTATGCTTATGTGTGTTCTAGAAAAAAATGTAAAACTTTTAATAGCTGATGTAAGAAGGCTGTATATATTTGAGATCAATAGCAGTGCATTGTTTTGAATGCAAGTTACACTATTTACAAAAGTACCTCTTTGGTGCACTGCTCAGTCAATGAAAAAAATATTCTCCCTCACATATATGCTGGCATCGAAAATAAAGTAAATAATGAAGACGAGTGAGTGAAATGTCACAATGTTTCAGACAGTTTGTTTGAAATCTACCAGGGCTTCGTCAAGATCATAAATTGCTAATTTGTAGAACAGGATAGAGGATTACACCTCATAATAGATCAGACATCAAGATTTTGTAATTTTTTAAGTATTCTTAGGCATAAAGAAAAGTATGGATTTAATACGTAAATAAATAAAAACCCTTCCAAACATTAAAATGGAAAAAGAAAAGAATATACATTATCTTAAGACCCTCTTCTTCTCCTTCAGTCTCATTCGTAATGGAAATGGTATACTGGAAAAGAGAACCTGGAGATTGAGGAAGGTACAAAAGATAATGCAAGGATAAAGAATTACTGTAGAATGGCTAAAGAGTGAGCAGCTACATTTGGATTTAGAATTAAAGCTTTTATCACACACAAAGAAAAAGAGAGAAGGCAAAAGCTTTAGAGTTTCTCTCAGGTGTTATTTGCCTGAATCAGAAAATATTGCTTTAAAAAAACCCAAAACCAAACCAAACCTAGATCAATTGCATAAAAGCCTCAAGCTGGGGCATAGTAGATGGGTCAGAAAATTGATAATCCGGAATGATTTTTCATAATATTCTCACTTGAATGTAATTTGAGTTAGTAATGAAGAAGAGCTAATTTCATTTCATGGCTGTTTAGTGGACTGTGAGACACTTATGGAAAATTATTTCATATGTATTCAATTTGCAGTGGGCAGTATTCCACATGAGGCTGGACGACAGCAATCCCTCTAGAGCAGCTAAGGATTAAAGGGACAATCTGCTGCCCTGAAGTAGTTCTAGCTCAGGGAAAGGCTGACTGAAATGGAAGCACAGAAATTTGTACTGCTCCTGAGCACCCTGTGTCATCTGGGGAGGGAGATCCAGGGAGCAGAATGAAGCAATGTTTCTTATGAATAAAAAAACCCCTACAGTATGTCTCCTTTCCAGCTGATCAGCTAAAATCATTTCTCATTCACCTATGCTGACAGATGACTTCCTCTGATCTTGGCAAATTATTTTGGGTGCAATGAGGCAGGTTTCTACAGGAATTAAAGTGTGAGGAAGGCAAAAAAGAAGAAACATTATTTTTTGTAACTTTAGTGTTTATAAAAGTGGATTAATAATAACTGTAGAGTCATAAGTTAATTACGGTGAATTCTAAATCAGTTTTTTGCAAAGATTTTGGCTTATAATCAAAATTATTTTAAAGATTGTAACAAATGGCCATACCTACAAAGTAAAGTAGCCATATTCACTGGGAAAGCTGATGTGTTTGTCTGCTTTCAGTCTTCTTACTTCATAAATAGAACACAGAGGGCAGGGGCAAAATAAAGGACAGAAATATGATTTATTTTAAAAAAGAACAGGCAGAACAATCAAAACAAACAAAAATCTTATAACGTGATACTTTTCAGGCTTTTCAGTTTTTTAATTAGCAGTAAGAAGGGGAAAAATATATTAGTAAATGTGAAAGAAAAGAACCACTATTTTTACAGCAGAACTAGATGACGTCTCAGTAAGAGAGTAATGGACTTTTACAGCATCTACCTATTTCAAAATAAAATTGAACTGAAGAATAGAAAACATCTTTCCAAAGGCCATTAATTCAAAACCTACAACTTATATTGCATTAACTCCCAATGGAATCCTCTTTATGAGCACAATCTTGTCAGAGTAGCTGTAAAAAGAAGTTTGGGGATCTACTCTTTTCATCATCATCCTTGCTACTACAATACATTACATCCAAAGCCTGTTTTGAAAAAGTTTCTCATTTGGGAGTGTACTAGTCTAAGTGAATATCAAGTATGCAGGCCTGAAAACTCTCAAAGTTTTTATAACTGCTGATTCTTCAACATAATCAAAGTATTCCATGAAGGATTTTGTAAGACTTCAATGACATGGATAGACAACTAGCTGCAAGTGAGTGCAAAGAAAGACAAGCTAACCAAATTAACATACTAGAGAAAGTGTCTTAGGTACATTTCATAACAGAAATACAGTAGTATACACCTCAGTGTTCACAGAGATATTTCAAAGGGAATGAGCAGAGAAATACCTAAAGGTAATAGTCTTTGCCTACAACGGTTATTCCCCAAGGTTTCACTGAAGAGAGTTCGGAGATCAGAGATGGCACTCAAAATGTTTCCTCAGACTGCAGTTTACCAAGGTATATTCACATGATAGAAAATGAAATAAAAATGCCGAAATTTATCTTGGTATCTTCATCTAGCTCTTTGAGTTGTTCCTAACTGTTAGGAACAGAGGAAATCATTGACTTAAGCTCTGCCCAATTGCTTTCAGACATAGAAAGGAGACAAGATTGGAAGGAGAAATGCATGAAAAAGCAATAGCATGTTGGAATTTTCCTAAAAGGCAATAAAAACTGAGTCATGTCTCAGGTCATGTCTGACCTGTGAAAGGCATCACCATATAGACATGTGCCAGTAAGCACTGAACATACAGTGCTTATTGAAGATACAGAGTAGCCTTATAATCTTGGATCCCAAAAAGAAGGTAGACATGTTCGTACAGCACTAAGTGCTGGATGATTAATCTTAGCCCCTCAGCCAGGCTGTTAGGTCCACACTGATGCGCAAAAAAGACTATGCTATTTCTTTTTCAAGAGCTGATTCCAAGAAGTCACCTGAATAAAGGTATCCAGGGACTCTCCACCTGCAGTCACATTCTGTTATGCCTTAATTTACCAAGCATCACAAATGAGGTAAAATTAAATGGTACTGGACCAGCCCATAGGATTCATGACCTCTCCCTCTTTCCTTAAATGTTTAAGTCATAAGGATAGAATACCAATGACTCTTCCAAAATATTATGAAAAGAAGATACTAAAAATAAAGAGAAAAATATATTGTTAGCTGAGAATTATCACAACATTTTCCAAGCATGAGAGACAGGGAAAGGTAATGGCTTTTTTTGTTCTTTTTTAATTCTTATGTCTATCTTGATAAAATATTCATATCTTCTCCATACTGACACCAATAAAGATATTGTATATGCATACACACATTTATATTGTAGCCCACAGGTTAGATTTGAAAGCCAGGAACTCAAAGACTATGATTGCAGCCTAAAAATGAGCGAGCTGTCTAGAATTATTTGGAAAGCTATGTATGCTTTTATTACACCTATAATAGAGTCATGAAAAAGAACAAATACATTTCAGTAACCTCTTCAAGTACTTTGTTTAAAGATGACAAGATCAAGTATTCATTTGCCTCCACTTCTTGAAAAGATTTTCTGAAACCATTTAATGAATGGGAAAGGGAGGGGAACGAGGGGGAGAAGAGATCAAGACTACAGTATGAGCAAAAGATAGATAACCAGGATTATATCAAGTGCATGAAGGTATTAATGATTATGCTACGTTTATGGGATGCTTATAGTTCATTTGCTCTAAGTTCTACACGAACATCTTTTCATAATGCAAACATTTTTAAGGGGAAATAGAATGAATAGTTTACAGACATTTGCATATAAACCACACAAGATGCATGCATGCATACAAAACACATACACTATGTGTGTGAATGCACACATATATCCTATCGTTATGGAAATTAAAAATGCATTCTGTACAGAAAACCATTTGATAAAATGGATACAATCCTCCACAGTTCAGATTACTGTACAACCACATTCTTTCAAATATACCAAGTAAGTTATTGCAACAGTGCATCCTCCGGGTTTGGAGCTCTAGCAGTGGACCACACAGAGTACTGTAAACTTGAGAGTAACATTTTTGCTTGCTGGCTATTCCAGGGTGCCAAGAAAAAAAAAGATCTGTCACTAAACCAAGATTTTACAGTCAGACCTGTGCTTTTTACTGTAAATGAGTAGTTTTACTCACCATATGCCAAACATTTTACACCATCATCCTTCCTAGTGTTGATTCACAGGATCAAGCCCCAGTATAAATTTACATTTCCAAATAGTACCAATACTCTAAGAAATAAAAAATAAAAGTCATTTAAGAAATTGAAAGAGGCAATACAGTTTCCTTGAGCATCTATTATCTAGGAAATTTGTATTCAGATAAGTAATAGCTTCTTTTCAACAGCTACTGAATTACAGGTGTAGAAGAATCCTATATATCCATAACAGATATATATATATATACATAGAGAGAGAGAGAGAGAGAGAGAGAGAAAGAGATTTATGTTATGTTTCCTTCCTGGTATCATGTAACTCTGAGAAGAGTCAGTGAAAACAAAAGGGTAAGTAAATAGATAAAACCTCTCTAGTTAGAAATTACTATTTCATTGGTTCAGCTTTAAATATACCTTTAGATGCATAGAACCACCTAAAGGAACACTTATGAGAAGATGAGTTTTTTCCTCTTACCTGCAGAAGATGTTATTTTCATTGGCTTCTGTTTTTTAATCTGACTTCTTTCATGGTATAAGCCATGAAAGCAAGCTCATAAGAGTACAGACTTATCCTGTCATTAAGTGGGTCTTTTGAAAACTGAAAGAATCAGAAATCTGCAGATGTTCTGCTGAATCAAGTCCCAAACTATCAGAAGATTGCATGTAAAGCACAAATTAACAGCCACCTCTAACAGAGGTTTATAAGATAATATTCTGCCTGTACTAAGGCACATATAAATATTGAGTAATAGTAATACGGAAGCTGCAGATACATTAAATTTAAAACACATTTGCTATCAGCTTTTCATAGACTAGATGCAAAATTAACATCCAGAGACAAGATCCAAAATATTATAGTCAGATTTATCTCCAAAAAATGTGTGTAGTACTACCTTAGTTGAAGTAAAGGAGGAGAAAACTGTGCAGACAACCACCACCTCTTCAAAGGATATGGAAATATATCCCGGTATGGTAAAAGCAAATATTCTGTGAGCTTCCTCCAGAAATCTGCACTTCATGCCATCTTTCCCAAGACAAAAGCCTTGTAGAGGACTTGGCAACTGATGGTGATCTATCGTTGGTAATCTGTTGTAATCTATCTGTATGATAATCTGTTGAGTACGAGAGAGAACAGTTGCTATTATTCTGATCCTGTTTCATACCTATAAAGCCCCTCACAGAAGAAAATATTTCAAGCTAAAGGAAGGATATATAGAATCATAGAATCATAGAGTAGTTAGGGTTGGAAAGGACCTTAAGATCATCTAGTTCCAACCCCTCTGCCATGAGCAGGGACACCACACGCTAAACTATGTTGCCCAAGGCTCTGTCCAGCCTGGCCTTGAACTCCTCCAGGGTTGGAGCATTCGCAACTTCCTGGGCCAGCCTATTCCAGTGCCTCACCACCCCCACTGTGAAGAACTTCTTCCTTATATCTAGCCTAAACTGCCCCTGTTTAAGTTTAAACGCATTACCCCTTGTCCTACCACTAGAGTCACTACTGAAGCGTCCCTCCCCAGCATCCTTGTAGGCCCCCTTCAGATACTGGAAGGCTGCTATGAGGGCTCCACGCAGCCTTCTCTTCTCCAGGCTGAACAGCCCCAACTTTCTCAGCCTGTCTTCATACGGGAGGTGCTCCAGTCCTCTTATCATCCTCATGGCCCTCCTCTGGACTTGCTCCAACAGCTCCATGTCCTTTTTATGTTGAGGACACCAGAAAATAGAACATACGTAGAATATGTAGAACACATAGAAGGAAACAGATCTGAGTTTCTTTATGTGAGCACCAAGTGAGCTGGGCATAAATTTGTTATGGCCTGGGAAGTAGAGCAAAGATTGCTCTGAATTGGCTGAAATAATAAAAAAATTTAGATTTCTGACCAAAAGAACACTAGAATGCAGTTTCATTTTGCATATTAAATGAGATTTTTTTTTCTTGGCATGTAGGAAGACGCAAGAAGCATGTTTCCTATAATGATTACGTCTTCAGCATCTGGTTTGTTTTTTGTTAACATACATGTACCCTATTATTTCTGTGATAACATGATGCTGTGAGTTACTATGATAGTCTGCACAAGTGGTAGTTATTTGGACAAGCAAGAATTCTGTTTCTGAATAGGAGTCATTGTATGTGAGTTTGGGGAGTTGAAGAGCACAGTATACTGAATAGCACAATCAATATTGAATCTTTTACGTTATTAATTTTTATCTAAAATTCCATTGTTGGAAAAGCTAGGAAGGGATTTTGAAGTTGTAACTGGAGATACTACATAAAAATCATTGGTCATGGAGTAATTAAAAAGCTGATAGGAAGAATTAAGGGAACTGACAGTTACACTGTAAGCTTAGGTTACAAAGCTAAAGAGCTGAAGTAAACAGAGTACATCCTTAAAAATAACATTCTGAACTCTCTGTAGATTTGGGAATGCAATATCGGCATGACATACAGATTGTCTACTGGTCTCATTTTCAAAATTATTTTTATTTCAGAAGGATTGCATTTTTTTCCTCCTTCTAAGCTAAATTCTGAAACAAAATTTTTCAGCAAGGCCTGGGACCTAGATAGAACAAGTGGCTAGAAATGAAATAGAAACTTTAATTAATGAGTCATGCTGATAAATTGGAACAAAAATTGATTGTAAAGTGCACAGAGCCTAAGGATAGTAATCTTTAGAGCACGGTACAGTTGTTATTTTAATCTCAAAAATAGGTGTTCTAGCTATTTTAAAGAAAAAATATCTAATGATCAAGTAACTAGATCTTAATCAGAAAGGTCTGTTATAATCTTTAAAACCAAAATATACTTTAAAACCAAAATATAAGGTTAAATTCAGCCTTTGGTATCATAAATTGGATGTATCATTAGTTATGGATGAATATCATAAAATGAAGAAATGTTCTTTCCTTGTCACATTATAATATAAAATGTCAACACACATGGATGATTTTTATGAACTTGCACGTATCTGAAAATTTCTAGTAGATTGATGCCATCAGTAATACAGAGTATTTTCCAATCTGCACATAAATCCTCTTAAAGATATAGTAATCTGTAACTGATTGACAAGAATTGCTGAGTTTTTTTCCTAACAATAATATAAAGCCCCAAGGTATGAGAGAAGAGGTTTTTGGATTTGTAATACTAGCAAAATACAGTTTCGGAGATTAAATCACCATTAATCATTGTTTGATGCAAATCATTGTTGGAAGCACAGTTTAGAACTTAAGATTGACTCAACATTATCCCTGTTGTTGCAGAGCTTTAACACTGCTTCCAGTGTTTTAGCAGGGAAGAGTACAACATTTCCCCATCACGGGAAGACTGCTGAGGTGACAGAGCCTGTCACCTTCTTGCCTTCCCAGACATCAAGGCCCTCAGAAAGGATCATCTCCATGTGGGAAGAAATGGTAGATTGGTTGTTGATATTCAGCAGTCTGTACTGTCAGCAATGATCATACCTTCTGAATCAAAATAACTATTTCTGAAACCAAAACAGCA
>NW_009926859.1:78117-106118 GCF_000696875.1 Nestor notabilis | reverse complement strand
TCGCAATGAGAGGGCCAAAACAGTTAGGAACAATACGAAAGTAAACACATAGCACAGACTAAACAGAAGATCAGGGATGTATCATCTACTCTGTATTTCTTTGACAAGATTTTCTGCATTTGCTGCTCTGAATGTCTGAAAAAGTCAATCTTTGTTTAATAAATGATAAGCTGACAAGAGATTTTCAGGAAAATCTAATATATCCATTAACTTCTTATTTGCAGAAAGCCTCTGAACTTTGATAGGGGAAAACCTTCAGGTTAGGAAAACATCTTCCCCCCTTGCTTCCCCTGAAGAAGAGGTGTTTAGTTTCCTCTGCATTATAAATTCCAACAGTTGTCCTTCTGTGCATGCGTTCCTGGAAAAAAGTAGAGGTTAATAACTGCATGCTTTAACTTGACAAGTAAACGGCAACACAAAATCAGTAACACATTAATAAACATAGCACAAGAATTCCATTTTTCCCCCAAATGCTAAGGTCTGGTAAATTTAATTTTGTTCCACATTTCATTACAGTGGGGAAAACACAATCATAACTTTTAAAACTGGGCTTTTTTTCATAAATACAAATCTTAATAAATTACATAATCTTTATACAGAAGTATTTTAAAGGAGGTTTATTTTGGTTGAAAAGCTCTAACGTTAAGACATGACAGATTTACACTTCCTTGGGCAACTGTAATTCATTATTGTGCTTATACTACATGACATGATCTTCAATTTCAAGATCACATACACTCACCACAGGCTGTTGCCTCAGTCAGGACGAAAGCTGCATAAGAAAATTAAAATATGATCCTTCAAGCATTTGTCTTTGCAAATTAAGCGTTTCTGGACATTTTATGATGTTTTTCAGTTTTCCTTTAGCTATATATTTTTATGGTTAGCAGCAGAGTAGTTACATTATTTTTGGAATTTACACTCAGAATAAATTAAGCAACTTTGCTTTACTTGACATCACTCTGTAGTAAGCAAAGACAAGCCTAAGAGTCTCTGGCACAAATTATCTCCATGACTTTCTTAATGCCCCCATAACTGTACATGAGTCTATATACTTCATACAATACAGAATAACCAGATCTAAATCACAGTCAGACTGTGCTCTACTTGTTTTCCCTAAAGTATTTCTTCCATCCAAATCTCATGGTTTTATTGAAATCTAAAAGTCATCTCAAAGAACCATAAGAAATTCTGTCTATATAGAAATTTCACATGAACTGCTTTTCCAGCCATTACTTATGGCTTTCCATAGATCCTACAAAAATGCAAATATTGTAAAAAAATTGTTAGTGCTCACCAAGTAGGAAATCAAAATGATAAATTAGTTCTCGTTGTTAACCAGGTTTGATATTTCAGTATTGTCAGCCTCTTCCTTTAACACCACCAATGGGATACTCAGCAAGAAACTGTGCCCTTCTCAGGATATTAGAGGCATGATCATTAAAAGGTGCAGAAGATTGTTGTTTGAAAGCTAGCACTACTATGTCAGTGTATTTTTAGTAGTTTTTTCCTTTCCTTGCAAAGACAAAATGCAGGCAAATAATGCGTGCTAACTGACAGCTTGCCAGCAGGAGTATCATTGAGAGAGTTTACTATGAAATACCAAGATAACATTTCTTTTCCTGCAATCTGTAGTGTAAAGCTGTCAAATTCTGGTCTGTTCCTGTGCATAATGAACTTCTGCTGCTGTTACATTGTTCTGACTGATGTGGGGATTATAAATTTTTCTTAGGCATGTACTCTTACATTTGTCATTTGCATATATTTTGGAAGTGTTTTGAACATTTATTATGCCCATAACCTAAGCACCCTAAGCTGTTCATCACCTGATGAGAATAAAGAGCACATGTAAAAGCAACAGAAGGAGTTTCTCTGTAAATGCAGGCTTTCAGCTGTAACATCAAATTGAGTTAGTTGTTTTTTTTTTAATCTTTTCTCTTTTTCCATATCTTATAGACATTATGACTTAGCTACTTTCAATCTTCTTTCAGTTTACTGTTTATATTTCCTCCCACAGGCATGATATCTTTCTGATGCCAGAATTTTTAAAATGTTGGGCAACAGCTTCTTCCCAAAGAAATAGTTTTCCAAAATCTATCCTGGTAATTAAGTCCAAAATTCTTAAATCAGACATGCCTGGTAATTGTCTTGATTTTAGAGTGCTTGTTCATGCTTGGTTTTCTGACGCACAAAGTGTCATGACACTAGTAAACACAATGGAGATTGTGGCTGAATTGCACTTATGAAAATCAGAGACAAACATCTGGCATTCACCTTTATTGCAGTGGGCCTTTATCCAGAATCCACTGCATCTAGCTTGATTAACTTCAGATAACTTGGTTATCCCAAGAAAACAACTTGCTAGTGAACGCTTAGTTTGTTAGATTATGGTTTCATCAGGGCACTCACCTGGTTCCTTGCTTAAAAAAAGGTGTCATTTTCAAAACTGATTTAAAATCTACACCATGTGAAAAAGACTGCAGGCATTTGTCTTCCAGAGTATTTCTGTCCTTTATGGACAGGAAAGCCCACACATGGCTCTCTAAACAGCCATTGCCAGCTACCAAATAATGGTAGTTAGCTCTTGTTGCACACTGAACACTGCTTGTTTGCCTTTCCTCTTCATAATGGCAAAACAGCTTGACTTCTGTCTCAGGCTAAGAGATTTCAAACATTCAGGTTTGGTCATTTGAAATTTTTCTACTCTTCTTAAAATTCTCTTCACATTGTAGTCAGCTCTGACTCCCTCAGCAATCTGTTTGCACAAGTAGGACATGTTGAGCATCAGTGTTTCACTGTTGGCATTCAGAGAGGGTATATGAGGGAGGTACGGTGCCAGCAATGGAAACTGGTTTCATCCATCTCCTCTGTCAAATTAGGCAGCTTTGAAACAGACAAAAATGTCTTGCCATTCTACTGTTAGGCATTTTAAAAATTCAAATGTAGGGAGCTGCTGACAGGCCAGAACTATGTCTTTGCCTTATGGAAACTGCTATTCTTATAATTTGCTCATAATTAAAAAGGGTCTCTAGAGACATTGAGACATTGTAGGGTAATTTGTAGATAAACCATCTTTTTCTCCTTTGGTGGCTCTTCGTTTAGCAAGGGTCATTCTGCCAGAAGAGGACAGATCTTTCACTTAGAAATCCAGCAATTTCCTTCATGTTAAGTTCCAGGAAGATCATGGAATGATGCCAAGTACTTGTGCAGCACTTCTGGCTCTTTATGGAGGCCCAGAACAGCCCTGATGAATTAAAAAATGAAAGAAGTAAACATTAACACCACAGACAAAACAATTGCCAATTACGACAGGATCATAGGGAAAAAAAAAGTGACTGCCTATGAACAACACAATAGCACAAACAACTTTACACTCTGCTCCTCAGCTGTAAGTCTGAAAAGCCTCGGAATTCAGAGCTCTTCAGCAGTTGCCTCAGGCATACAAAAGGGAGCAGGAGAATTAACTGAAGCTTGGGTAATATTTTAATGAAAAATGCAGGTTTGGGCAAAAGCATAAGAGATTTTAGATTTATTTTTATGTTCAATAGTTTAATGATAAAGCAGGAAACCCAAATATTAATCTTTTTTCTGTTAGGTCCTTTTCATGTAACTCATTTGTTCTCATTGATGGGTAAAATAACAAAAAAAGAAAGTAAAATATTGAAAGTGAACTATTTGAAAAAATCCCATACATGACTCACAAGTAACAAAATTCAAGAGAGATTTTATTATTATTTTCATGATCTGTTACCTCTGTTTTCTGACTAAGCTAAGACCACAACTTTTAAAAGCATTTCTTTGTGTAAGGCAAGGTTTTAAAAATTCAGAGGTCTATGTTGGTGGCTGTGGGGAAACATTTCTTCCTCTTTTCCATCCTACCAAACAGCAAACCATGATCTACCTCATTTTAAATCCTTTCAAGATCTATCCCTACATGAAGAAAAAAAAAAGGCATTTAAAACACTTAGGCCAACAAGCCTCTCAAACTACCAGCATATGTGCAATAGCAGCAAGTCCTTCAAGAACACCAGAATCAATATAACACTAAGTCAGGAACATCTAACTGTTGCTGAAATGGGTATAATTATACTAAAATATAAGAACAAAATGTCAACTAGGTAGTCTTGCTCATCATTCAATATCAGTTTGTCCTAGATACAAGTATACCATCCACTGCCAGGAACTCCAATTGAGTTAAAGATGTGGTTTAGGAGGCAATGACCAGATCAGACGAACAGAACAGTTAGTAATCAAAAAAATATAAACTACTAAAAAATACTGAAAAAAGGTTTTATTAAGTCTGGGAGAAAAAATAACCAATGAAACAAAACCCCCCACCTTTAAGAGATGTGATCATAATTTTCATGTACCTAAAAAGCTACTACAAAGCATGTTCACTTCTTTTCCTTCTTGTATCTAAAGGTAGAGAAATATTGGGTGTCAGAAAGATCATGGAATCATAAAGGAAATGTAGAAAGATGCTTTCTAAAAACTACGCAAATAAACTCCTGAAGGAGCCTAAGCATTGGAGGATGGTATGTCTGTCAGGAAACTCAGTCCATCTGTCTGTCTGTCTGTCTATTTGACTGTCTACTGGAATACAGTGTTAAAGAGATTAACTAAAGCACTTTACTTTCCTCTGAGTCTGAGGTTTTTCCATTGTAACTTTCCTTTATGTGAAGAAGCATTTGCAGTCCCTGCTGTCCCTGCCTATCAAAGAAAAACCTTAGGAAACAGCTGGCTGATCAGAAGTCAGTATGACAATCAGAACAGAATGGCAATCAACAGAGCTACAACAGAGCAAAACCAGAGTAAGATGAACACCATGCTCTGAATCTTGACTTTTCTAAGCATAACATAGTACGCTTTTATCTAAGGCTTTCTTTAAGATCAAATGAAAATATGAGACAATGAGCTTAAGAAAAATCTTTCATATGCTCAGACTTTACGTAGGGAGTTTATGTGACTGCAACAGAAGTCGAAGAAAACCCAGGCTTTGTAAAACCTAACCTTAAGATTTAAGAAATCTTACTTTGATTTCCTATTCCTATATTGAAACTTTTCACAGAAAGATTCTGAATACTTCCACACAATGGCCATATATTTAGTTAGATCAGACTGACGTAGCTTCACTGACTTTCATGTATGTGCCTTGATCTGCACAAGGTGAAAATTTGTCCCATTTTCCTTTACAACCTTTTGTTGTAAATACTTTCTAAATTAAATCAGATAGAAATCAATAACCATATTTTTTTCCATTGTAATTTCTATTTTATTTTTTTTCTGCAGTCTTACCTTAACAATATAACCACTTTTAATTTTATGACTTTTATACAAGCGGAACATACACAATCACAGTTCCACAGAGGAAACTAAAAAGGGAGGATTTAACATCTGGAAAAATACCCCAGAATAAGAAGTATGAATATTCCTAATCAGGTTTTATGGCACAATGAAACATTTCTTGAAGCATAAAAATTATGGATATGGCTTTATTTTGACTAGTTTTCATTTAAGGGTATGAGGGAGATGGGAAAGGAAGATCATTTATGCACACTGTGCTTATTGGCTATTGCTTCACAGCCATGTAGGCCAATCAGAGCTGGCCTTCAAATTGTCAGGTGTAGTTTGTTCACATCCTTCAAATACTGTTACAGTACTGAAAAGGGACAATGGCAGAGAAATAATTTGCTCCTTCCTTTAATGCACTCAAGCACCAAAGAACTTCCTTTCAAAGCCAGTTTGATATGAATGTGTTATAGCTATCACAATTCCTGCTAATTGCCAACTATGGATCTTTTCCGAGTTTTATAGTTTGAGTTTCTGCCTGTTGCTAGTGTAGAAATCTGAAACAGATCAGCAGAAGAGCTATTTCCTCATATCTGTTGTGTGAGAAAATAGACTGGCTATATCTGCAACACAGTGAAATACACCAGGAGGGCTTCCTAGCTAATGAACTGATCCAGCCAACGTCTGGCATGGAACAGGGCACAAATTGCTGAAAAAGGTACACATCGTCTCCTGGCAAGGTAGCATATAGCCTATTATAAAGCTATCTATCACAATGTCAAAGGTATCAAATCAGCACTGTTGCAGAGGTATCTCCGCCACTGTGACAGAGGCATATAGTGCCACCTAACTATTAGATACTTAAGCTTAGTTTAACTTTAGGTCCAATGCACATCCATCATTGCTTTTCTCCCTTGCAACCTTTTTCCTTCATCACATTTCAGACCTGAAAAATGGGAAACAGTTTACACTTACTTGCTCATTAATCACTAAAGACAGACACCAATCTCTTAATGGAAATTTAACTGGCAACATTAAATAATCTTTGAAATGCATCATCTAAGCGCAAACTGTGGATGTTTGTGCTGTTGTTTTCTTACAAGTTGCTGAGATAACTTTGAGTAAAACTGACATAACTTTTCCAGGTAATAAATCTAGTCTGTTCTGATGCTGGCATATTTCATATCTTCTTGATATTACAAGAAACTGTGAAAATAATTTTGTTTAGGAGAATTATCTGGACAGAGATGTTATGAAAATTTTCTCTATTTAAATGTTGAGTTCTACTAAGAAAATTCATGAAACACCTAAAGTAGATTTGAAATATACAGTAATTCTAAAAACAACAGTCATGGCTACAGTACAGCTAAACTACTAGCTTTATATATACCAGTCTACTTGAACAAACCAACTTGCTAGCAATGCACAGTAACTAACCATAGTAATGGATAAAGGTCATGTCTGATGCAGATGATAAACTTTAAAGAAATTTGGACAAGACCCTCTTGTTTTGAGGGATGCTATATGAGCCATATGTCAATGTAACAGCAACTTATGTGTGACAGGGAGAGGAGTAGTCCGAAGATAATGAAGCTGATGATGTAAAGGCTGATGGGTCTGAAGTTAGGAGGACACTTACTAGAAATCTCTTTCATGTAGCCACAACTCAAGACTTACTTTTTGATCATCTATTTATTTGTTTGTCCTGCTTGAGAGCTCCTTTGCCCCTGGCCTTAGTCCTAGATTGAAAAACCTCAGTATTTACCCATGTTCCAGTCACTCCTCCAACTGACAAAGCCAGTAATCTTTGGAATGCTTTCCCCCACCTTTCCCATGCAAAATGTGACTTTAGTCATGCTTCATTTATTAGTTGTTTATGAGCAAATTCTGATTTTATTGCTCCCAGTTTTAAAAACCGACTTCCAAATCTAAATGCTTATAGAAAGCCCTCCAAGGCAGTACTGGTTTTTTGTCTTTCTGGATGGTATCTCCCTACTGGGAAAGTTTTCCTCTCAAACCCATCAACAGATATCCCAGTATCTGCATTCAGAATCAAGTACAAGAAACTCCTCAACAAAAAAAGAAGTTTTACACTTGGCTTGTAGGTCTTTGTCCTCAAGTTCAATAAGGTAATTTAGACCAGTTACTGAAAAATGCTATCAATCAAGCCTGTCAATTATCTAAATATAATCATTCTCTCTCTACTGGATAATGAAGTTGCCTCCATATCTGTACATACCTGCAAATGATGAAAACATTCTGAGTGACATGTAGGTGTTTAATCTCCCATGCATCCTTGGGGGTGGGTAGGGATGTGCTGAAACTGTGTGGAGTGCCTGCTGGCATTCTGAAATCTGTGATGACAAAGGCGTCTGGCAGTGCTTCAGACAGGTCTGAGATGTGTGGGCTGTTCCCAGATGCCAGAGTTCACCTGCTTCCTGCAAAGCATGTGTGGGATCTTAACCAAGAAACACAGGACATTCAAACACCATATGCCATACCTGGAGAAATAAGTTTTCCTTTTAAACCTTACAAGTTACTCTTTGGAGGTGTCTGACTTCTTCCTTGACTGCTTACAGAGATTAAGTTCCCAGCTAATAATTACCAAGCCAGATTCTTATCATTAAGGAATCAGAAAACATAAATTAGTCACTTTGCATAGACATTCAGAATACAGACCTGTAATCTTAGCAGAGACTTCTTCTGTTAGTCTGTCTTCATTGCTTCTACCATTTTAGCAGGATGAAGGGTAGCTATCATATTTATTAGCATGTTTTAAAAGTTTAAAACTGCATATGTGATAAAAGCATGCTTGCTGACAGCTACTATTATGCTCTAGTAGATCAATAAAGTCATAAATCTGGCCCAAACTGCCTTCTCTAACAGAGAAAAAAACAAACCTGCACACATTTTTAAATGCATCTAAATATAAAGCTCATAATTAAGTGCAATAGTTCATAAGATCAGAGTTTGAATGTGAATTCTTGGTGTTGATACTGGTATATTTAAGCTTACATTTAGAATCTTAGCTGTCAGAAACTATTTTAAATACATTAGAACTATTTGGCCTTTTACAATTAATTAGAGTTCATCTGGTTGCCCTGACAGCAGATGATCATTTAAGGCACAGCTAGTGTTAAGTGCTGTGTTAACTGTTCAGTAGTTTTGACAGTGTGTGTATCATCATTCTAAAATAACAAATTAGATAACATTAGCACTTTAAGATAAGATTTAGATTACTGTGCATTGAATTAATTAAATTGCATTACCATTTCTTGTTAAAACTTTGAACATTTCATGCTAAATGAATATTCATTGGACAAATTTGTATCAGCTCTGGGACAACAGTCCCAGTGCTGCTGGGGAGGGCAGAGGTATGGAGGGAAGCACAGGCTGCATCGGAGAGGACACAGGTTTTCTGCGCTATGCTTCTTTGTGCACCAAGGAGGGTCCTGTGCAGCGATGTACGCATCACACTTTCTTGGACAGCCTTGCAACCAGGCAGACAGAAGCTCTGTTGTCTCTTAGACAACATTCAGGCTCCCAGTGGGTAACCAATGCAGCCCTTCTCTTCCTATTCTGCAGTTCATATGACTATATAAAAGTGGCTAAATCTCAAGGAGGAAAAAGATCTTACTAAAGATCAATTCGACGAAAATTCATTAGAACCGATTGACTTTAAAACATCCCTGAAAAGCCTAGGTATTATAGCTAAATGTTCTTCCCTGTCTCTACCCTCACATACTTTCCTGCTCACTAGCAAACCAAATAAATCAGCAGAATGCACTAACATAAAATAGGGACAGGAAAATTTTACTTCCTGGACCCAGGTGATATCTTTTCTTCTGCAAACTCCCTTCTCTATCTTCTCCCTCACTCTAAGAATCAAGTTCTTGCTAACTAGTGCTGCAAGTTCAACGGTGAAATTAAAGCATCTCATAACAGCTTAGTGTTTACAACATTCTCCGGAGCAGAACCAGCTTACTTGAGCAGAAAAGGTATAAAACCGCATATTTCATTTTGCAGGAATATACTCTAACTTTTCAGTTGTTTTAAAAAAGGTAACAATTCAAATGCTGGTTTTGTATATATCCTGAACTAAACTCTGTTGCCTCCGCCTTGACTGTGGTTGTTCGGTGAAGTGGCCACTGAGAATTCCTGAAGGCTAAATCTCTCTGAAGACTTTTCACAGTTCAGGACCCATATTTCTGAATTGTAATGGAGTTAAGCTGTCATCTGAGTGTACAGCTGCTCAAACTCTAATGCAGAGATATTTATTCACAGACACATAGAGAAATAAGCAATCTAAAATAGAAACAGTTTGGGTATTAGGAGTTTCCCAGGTAAGCGATAAAGGGAAGTAGGTGGCCTGAATAGCTTTCTAGGCCTAATGCTACACCTAAATTTGTGTTAAACATTACAGTTAGGTCACCTGCATATTTCCCAGTTTAATTTCAATTAAAACATGAGCTCTACCCAATCCTATAAGTACAGAAGTAATACAAAATCGTGTTTACCTGTTTAGTACATAATGGTGTTAGACTAGCATATAGAAGGAAACAGAATCTACAGAATCTTTTGCCTTAGCACTCATAAGTAGGAAAAAATGTCTTCTGATTTTCCATAGATATTCATACACATGTAAATATACTTTCAGGCTTGGTAATATGACCTTTGAAAATTTATCATACTCTTGGGGTTTTTATTTGCATTATATCATCCTGACATTATTTTGAATCTTTTCTTCATAAAGCTTTTTTCATAGGTCTTATTATTTCTTTACTTTCACATATTAATTTAATAAGTGCTTTTGCTAAGGTGAAATTGTATTTCTTTACATGCTAACAGAATAACCAGCATATTTCTGAAAACAAACAGCCTTTACATCGCCTTCACTTAGACGGCAACATGCCACTGTGTCTTTCTGAACAAACAGCCCAGCTTACACTTCTCTTCAAAGATTTTGGTGTTCCTGTAAGCCATATAGAAACAAACCTTGGTAATAAGAAAGTTAATGCTTCTGTATTACAGGTGTTGCTCTCCCAGATGTGCTCACTTCTTTAATTTTTCCACTAGGGGAAAGTAAGCAGTTGATTGTGCATAGCACAGTCATTTTCTAATCAGCAATTCATAATCTATCCTATATTATAACCCTTGACAACAATCCTCCACCATCCTAAGCTTAATTTCATCTTCTACTGGTGCCAGCTAATGCCTTACTCAGGATTTCCTATAGGCACAAAATGGTTGTATTTTATTTTGAGTACTGCAATAGATATGCTTTCTTTCTTTTTGAGCCCTAAATATAAGATGGGATGAACAAGTGCCTTATTTGCATATCCTGGTAGGTGCTTGAACTAGTTAGCTTCAGCAAAACTGTATTACCAGCTTTGCAGTCAGTGCTGTATACACAGTAACAAATACTCAGCCTGAAAGCTGCCACTTCTTTTATAGCACATCTGTGGTCAAGAATCTACAGTCCTGAGCTGAGACATCTTGTATAGCTTCCATTTCCCATTTACTGTATAGTTACTCAAAATGATTCTACTGAGGCAGATGGTCATCTACTTTTGGGTATTAATAGTGGATAGGCAAAGTATAATTCTTAGAAACTTAAGTTTGATTTTGTGTAGATATGAAGAACTTTCCTTGCACAGGATGATTCACAAAAGAATTGCTGCTTGAGAACCTGAGCATCCTGCCTACATTTGTTGCAAGGCACAGTTGGGCCTCTCAGGTTTTGCTTATGCACATGCCATGGTGCGTTATATTCTTGGCTGAACTTGAGACATACATCAAGCACATAATCACATTCCTACGACCAAACAAATTACCAAATGTCTTTTAATCCATTCAATATACACATGCATTTACTCCAAGCTTGCAGTAAATGAAAGGAAACTTAGCTATGTGATTAGACTTGTCATTAGATAAGAATATACATCAAGGGTCAATATCACTTCCTCCATTCAAAAAATGTACTGAAGAACACCTGCTTAACATTCTTGGAATTGCCCTGGAGAGATCCAAGAGTGAAATCCACAGCCAACACAATTAAGGCTGCAGGTGCAGACCATGAGCAAAAGGTTATCCAGAATGGAGGCAGGTGAGACAGACCCAGTGCTGTTTACTTGTGAGGGTTTCACCCACTGTTTCCTAATAGTGTATCCTATCCTAACAGATGGATGACATGATCTTTCCACTTGCCAACTAATCTCGATTTAGGAGATCATTGAAAAAAAGTATATTCTATTTCCTAGATAGAGATAGGAGGGGAAAGAGGCTTAATACAGCTTTTCATGAACACGTTAGTTGTAAAAATGGATTGCTTTGCAAACCCAGACAAGGGTGATTTGCACCTAGATTCCAGTGCAATAGATCTCTTGTCTCTGAAGAGAAAGGAGGTATCACTGATAGGTCTAAATTCATTAATTAACACCCAGTGCAGTCCAGTCAAGTGTTTTCACAAGGAACAATGCATGGCTAGATGTTTTTGGCTGTTGAACTAAATAACTAAAGAGAAATTATTTGAATACTCCAGGATAAATAATGTAGTTATAAAGACTGAATCCATAAATTAATTGGTATGAAACTTTTTAGAAATGCAGTGTTATACCTAACACTGTTTCAGCATCTGTCCAGCTGAATTGTTTTGATGTCTCTCAGTGAGGGCTGCCATTTTAATGCAGCTTCCTCAGTAAGAAGTCTGGTCTGTGACCCATGTTTTGTGACAAAGAAATGCTACAGTAATCACCAGATGAATAGAAGAGGGAACCAACAGATGAATGATAGAGTATCCTACTGTTGGTGTTTTCAGATAGACTCTGTTTACTAAATTTCCTGCACTTGGTTTCTTTACTGTGCTTTCACAGAATAGATTGTCAAGAGCTTAAGTTGGAAAAGTAACCAGGAAAACTTTTATTTCTTTACTGGATTACCTGCAAACTTTGCCTGCTTCCGGCTAATTTTCACTTGATACTTTCAGAACTTCATATCTATTCAGATACTGTACTATTTTAAGCCAAATATTATACAACCTTATAGACACAGAAATACAGACCTGTCTAGCTGCCTTCTCTATCAGCATCTAGCAACATCATGAATAACTGAGATAAGAAGACACATCACACAATCATGTTCTGCTACACAGTAATAGGTCTACAACAGGACTAGGTGCCTAAGGATGTTTCTTAGTGCCTATATCCAACGTGGATGAATCAATGTAATTCACAGAGTCATATCATAGAATCACAGAATATTTTGGGTTGGAAAGGACCTTGAAGACCATCTAGTTCCAAACCCCCTGCCATGAGCAGGGACACCCTCCATTAGAGCAGGTTGTTCAAAGCCCCATTTTCTTTACTGTGCTTTCACAGAATAGATTGTCAAGAGCTTAAGTTGGAAAAGTAACCAGGAAAACTTTTATTTCTTTACTGGATTACCTGCAAACTTTGCCTGCTTCCGGCTAATTTTCACTTGATACTTTCAGAACTTCATATCTATTCAGATACTGTACTATTTTAAGCCAAATATTATACAACCTTATAGACACAGAAATACAGACCTGTCTAGCTGCCTTCTCTATCAGCATCTAGCAACATCATGAATAACTGAGATAAGAAGACACATCACACAATCATGTTCTGCTACACAGTAATAGGTCTACAACAGGACTAGGTGCCTAAGGATGTTTCTTAGTGCCTATATCCAACGTGGATGAATCAATGTAATTCACAGAGTCATATCATAGAATCACAGAATATTTTGGGTTGGAAAGGACCTTGAAGACCATCTAGTTCCAAACCCCCTGCCATGAGCAGGGACACCCTCCATTAGAGCAGGTTGTTCAAAGCCCCATCCAACCTTGCCTTGAACACTTCCAGGGATGGGGCATCTACAGCTTCTTTGGGCAATCTGCTCCAGTGCCTCACCATCTCCATAGAGAATAATTTTTTTCTAATATCTAATCTCTCCTCTTTCAGTTTAAAGTAATTCCTCCTTGTCCTGTCACTATATGCCCTTGTAAAAAGTCCCTCTCCAGATATCTTGCAGGTACCCTTTACACACCAGAAGGCTGTTAGAAGGTCTCCCCAGAGCATTCTCTTCTCCAGGCTGAAGAAGCCTTCAAATGCACTTCTTCTTAAATCCTTAAGACTGAGGTTTGATATTCATTAAGATCAGCAGAAATGACTAAGCTGTGCAGTTGGTGCATGAGAAGGAAGGCACACCCACATCACCCAGTCTTCTGAAGGTGTCATGAGTTATGCTCTGATCTCATGCCTTACAAAGGCAGCAAAATAATATAAAAGTAACTTAAAACTTTGAGAAGGGGACAGATTGATACCTGCATCTTCTCTTCTCCCTGACACTTACTTATAGAAAACAAAATAAGAACTGTACCATAACATACCAATAGGTTCATCAAGCCGTATATGCTGCACAGCAGTACTTACAGAAAGTTACATGAAAAGGACAAGCCTGATGCTGCCTGTTCAGGTTTTTCATCCTAGTATCTACAGGCAGCAGGTGCCCTGAAAGTCACAGCAGGCTTTGCTTCTATGGAATCTGCCAGGAAGCCTCTGTACCAGACTGCTGCTTGTCCACTGCGGGATGCTGAGGAGGATATATGAGCCAAAGAAATTGCAGCTGATGAGAGGAGGAAGACAACAAGATCCTGCTTAACATTACTAGCATTGCAGATGATGTCTTCACATCTAAATGAACTGTTCCCTCTCTGAACATAACTGAGCAGCATTTTCAGTAAAACATATGACATTATAGGCTTGCTGTGGCCAGTGCAGTCCATCCTTCTCAACATTGCATACATATGAATACTGTATTTTTTTATCTCCTCTAGATTATCTTGCCTACTTCCAGGCTTTCTTCAGAACATGTTAATCATGCTTTTGGTTGTTGTCTATAGGTATCAGAGTTACTGAGATTCATTAACTCAGGAAGCAAAAGAAACAAAAAGACTCCTGTCTCTTCACGCTCTCCTAAATTCAGCATTGTAGCAGACTTTGAAATTGTGAGCCTGAGAGATGAAGGGCTAGACTGAGGGATCTCTGACGGATTCAGGGGAAAGGTGAAAGAAGACACTGACAGCCTAATGAATGACTGTTTTGATACTTTGTTAGCAGCTTTCAAACTTTATGATATTATGAAGATCCTTTCCACCTCAGGTCAGCATGTCCTATGGGCATCCCTAATGTGATCTGATCCAGTTCTTCATAGTAGAGCCAAAACAGCAAACTGAACCAAATCATCCACTGTTATATAACAGTAATCCCACTATTATCCCTGTATTTTTTCCTATTTTTTCTCTCAAAAACTTCACTTCAGCTGTAGAGAGTTCATTACATGTCCACACTAAAAAATAAGGACAGAGATAGCATAGTAAATCATACCATCTGAAATAATAGCTGTGATGTCTCCCTGTGTGAATAGTTTCCTCTGCAGCCTGAGCTGGTTATGTACCTTATCCCATTGTGACCTTGAAGCATATGATCTTCTTGCAGGCAGTCACGGCTCTGGCTTCAAGGTGGGCTTTGACAGTAGTTTTTGGTTTTGCCGAATATCACTGTCAGACTGTGCACTGAACAGCACTGACATTTTGGTATATATAGACATAAATCATCTTCACAGGAAGACTACAGTCCTGGAGCACAGAGAACAAGAGACTAAGGGGCAAGATGGACTAACCAAAAAAACCCCAACCCAACAACAAATCCCATCTCAAGGGAAATCAGATTAGAAAGACAGTTCAACACAATACTCCCATTGACAGGAAGTCCGTTATGTTACCCTCCCCAGTAGTTTTCTGAAAGTGTTCAGTGTATTGGTTATTTTTTACATAATCAAATAAATCTACATCCCAGAGAAGCAGCCTCATAGTATTTGCTCTAGAACCATTCCACAGCCATTGTGTTATACCAAAGTAAGCTCTTGAAAAAGTAAGTTTTCAAAGAAATAGGGACAGATAGAAGAATGCTACTGAGAGTACGAAGTAACTGAAGTTCTCTGGCAATGCTGCAGAGTCAAGGAGAAGATTTAAACAGGCTTTTGAATCTATGCATGACCATCTGGACTCAATACATTCAAAAAAAGGTAGCTATTTTTTGAATGTAGCAGTACCCAAAGTTCTCCATTTCCCTGTAAGTACTTTGCTAAAAGAGAATGAAAGAATTGTCTCTGAGAATCTGCAGGAGAAACACTGTACTCCTAAAAAAAATGAAACTTTTGAAGGACGTCATTGTCATCATATGCACCTGTCCAAGAACAGAATTTCTTTCATTTCTCTAAATTTGAGGAATATTTGACTGACAATCACTTAACAAGTCAGCAGTGTAATTATGGCATGCTGACTTATTCCGTTAGAAGAGATCAAATAGTGGTTGGAATCAAAGACATAAAGCTACTGGAACGACAGCTACAAAACAGAAATTTAAATTAGAACAAGTGGTAAGGACATGTCAAAAAGATGCTAGAAGAAAACTGAGATGCAGTTACACTGGATAAACAGATTATCAAAAGGGGAAATTGGAAAATGGAAAAGACAATATAAAGTGAGAAACATCACAGAACAGCAAGAAGCTGTGATTGACAGAAATTGCATTAGCTGTAGAAACATGCACAGATCCAAGCATCCGACATCTGTATTTAGATGACATAAACTTAAACATTTTACAATATTCTGCTGTGAGCTTTTGAATAAGAAAAAAAAGACCACTAAAATACCCATCAAAAATATGTTAAAGTGGAAAAATAGTTCTTCCTAAAGAATAACACAATCTTGAACTGAAAATCAAGTGAAAATCAAACTGGTTATATTTGTTGTAATTGCTAAGCCCATAAACATGCTAAGCATTTACCAGTAGGTTAAATTCAAAAAACCTGAGATACACAATTCAAAAATACAGACATACACATACATTCAAAAAACCGAGATACACAATTAGAATATTAGTCTATATTCACAGATGGATGATATAGTTTGATGTGGTATTATTATTCAAATTTCTTTGAGATTGGATTCTTGAAAAATGGAAATTAATATCTTAGTGTACATTTGCAACATAGCTAAGGGGCATAGCTTAATATGTCATATCTGTATTTACAGGACAAGAAACTCCAGCAGTTTTTCTCTGGTGATGGTTCACAGTTTAATGAGCAAAAGAAAGAGTCTCCTGCAACCTGTTTAAACTTCTTTTCAGAAGAGTCTGTATTTCAGCATTTAACATCAGGGGTATCTGTGATTGAAGTTTGATGAACAAAGAAATTAAGCCAGTTAAAAGATGATGGAAAAGATTACAGAAGCTGGAAGCGTTTAGCTCTGCTAAACTTAAGGTCATCACCTTTACAGCACAGTACATCACCACTGAAATTCTGTTCAGCAGTGGAAAGCTGAATCTCAATTTAGCAGAACTGCAGCAGGCAGTAGAACAAATTGTAACATGCAACAAGAAGAACTATAAAGATACACACACAAAAAAAAGCATGGTATAACAGGGATTCAAAAGCATGAAATCCAATGTAAACTGGAGCTACAGTTCATTTCTACACAGATACTTCATGAGTTTTAAAGACTGCAGCTATCAGAAAGGTTACTCCTCATTTCTGTGAAGTACAGAATCCTAAAATGAGGTTTGGAGGAAAACAAAAAATAGATAATATCCAATTCTTAGCAGCAAGCAGATATACTTCCATGGTAGAATTGGAAGAGGCAGCTGTCCTTACTAACCAAAGATTCTAGAGAGATCACAAAGAAACAGTAGCAGAGACTGCAAAGTTGCAGTAACAGGACTGTTTCATAGGAGTTCAGCTGTGTCGTGGTTTTAGCCCAGTCGGTAACTCAGAACCGCGCAGCACTCGCTCACTCCCCCCCTGCTTCCTTACTCCACTCCTGGGGGGATGGGGAGGAGAATCGGAGGAATGTAACTCCCATGGGTTGAGATAACAGCACTCCAGTAACTAAGGTATAATACAAACCACTACTGCTACCAATAATAATGATAAGGAGAATAACAAGGGGAGAGGATACAATTGCTCACCACCCGCCGACCGATACCCAGCCTGATCCGAGCAGCCTGGGCCTTCCGGGTAACTCCCCCCAGTTTCTATACTGGGCATGACGTGCTGTGGTATGGAATACCCCTTTGGCCAGTTTGGGTCAGGTGTCCTGCCTCTGCTTCCTCCCGGCTTCCCCTCCTCCCTGGCAAAGCATGAGACTGAGAAAGTCCTTGGTCAGAGTAAACATTACTTAGCAACAACTAAAAACATCGGTGTTATCAGCATTGTTCCCAGACTGAAAGTCAAAACCACAGCACTGCACCAGCTACTAAGAAGGAGAAAAATGACTGCTGTAGCTGAACCCAGGACAAGCTGGAATTCAGGAAAGGTTCATTGAACGTTGTAAATTACTTAAATTATAAGGAGCCTTAAAGCCTCTGGAAATGTGTTCAAGTGTCCTACAGTGTCACAATATTTGTTTGACCTAGGCCTAGATATATGTGAAGAATCTGGGAAATTAAAAGCTGTAGCTGAACCCAGGACAAGCTGGAATTCAGGAAAGGTTCATTGAACGTTGTAAATTACTTAAATTATAAGGAGCCTTAAAGCCTCTGGAAATGTGTTCAAGTGTCCTACAGTGTCACAATATTTGTTTGACCTAGGCCTAGATATATGTGAAGAATCTGGGAAATTAAAATTTTTCCTTTTTTTTTTTTTTTTTTTGCAATATGGACAAATTGAAACAGCATGAGGATATCTTGACTGTGACAACAAAGTTGAGAACTATTCCAACATTCTCCTCCAAAACTCTTCATTTTGAATTAATGTATTGCATGTGATTGATACAGGTTTAGCAATTTATAAGCTTAAGTGTTTAAGTAAAAATTTATGGATAACTTAGAGAATGTTAATATTCATCTGGAAATGCATACTTAAGACAGTAAAGGAGTGTGCCAGCCCTGCAGAACAGGTCTACATTTATGCAAACTTGTGACACTTTTCAACATGACAGTTGATTAGTGTAGAAAGGACTATAGTTGAACTGAGAAAAGCAACGACAAATTCACACACAGCTTCGTCTGTGTTCATTATAGTTCTGTTAGAAGTCATTATAAGTTTAGCAACTACTGTAGATCTCTCCTGTCTGAAACATGGGCATAATGTGTGATTTTTCAGAGGCCTGTGATGCTCCTGTTAAAATTTATTTTAATTGTGATCACTCTATCACTACATTAGCTGTGATAGGAAAGTTCAAAATCACACTTTGAGTACAGATCACACAGACATCCCACTCAAAGATTAATGTCAATGCAAGCAAGCTAGTCTGCTTTTTTCCTCCCTTTCCTTGGCTTGACATTACTCATTTCAATGCCAAACACAGGTTTTTAAACTTAGGGGTTTATTCTTGAACAGATTCATATGGCTGGGTTTTTTAAGAGAAAAATAGTTTATCATTTTTATGCCACACTTCAAGGGGTTTTTTTTAATTTCCTTTACTTTGTTTACTTGCTTTTTCTAAAACAGTGAGATATCTCAATACTTTTATAACTCAACTCCAAAAATTGAGCAAGAGCTATCATAAGTAGACTGCAGTTCAGTATTATTTGTTTAATGAACAGTGTATGTTGGTATGGACATCTACAGTGGGTAAAGATTCATATCCTGTGGTGTCTATAAAGGAATGTCATGAATTGGCAATACTTTTTCAAACGTTCTGCTATGAGCATGTGTATGCTGTGCTTTAAATTCTGACTACTGAGGGTGTCACAGGTCTCTGGCAGTCATCGGGTTCAGCTACATCCTGCTCAGGCAGGTCTGTGTGAAGTCAGATGCCTAGGACCATGTGCAAATGGCTTTTACTTATCTCCACACCCTCCCTGCAAAACCCTCACAGAGTTTCCTGATGCTCAGACAGAACCTCCTGTGTTTCAGGTTGTGTGCATTTTGTCTCTTGTCCTTGCACTTGGCACCACTGAAAAGAACCTGGCTCCATCCCCTTTGCACCCTCCCTTCAGGCATCTATAATACATTGATAAATTTCCCTCTGAGCCTTCTCTTCTCTAGGTCAAACAGTCCCAAATATCCCAGACTCTCCCTATACGACAGATACCTCAGTCCCATAGTCATCTTTATGGCCCTTTGCTGGACCCTCCCAGTAGTTCTGTATCTCCCTTCAAACTCAGAAGTTCAGAACTGGACTCAGCACTTCAAGTGTGGCCTCACCAGTGCTGAGTAGAGGGGAAAGAGCAGAGGGCAAGGATCACCTCCCTCAACCCACTGGCAAAACTCTTCTAGTGCACCCCAGGATACCATTAGCCTTTCCCTGCCACAAGGGCATGTTGCGGATTCATGGTCAACTTGGTGTCCACTGGATTCCTTTCTGAAAAGTTGCTTTCCTGGCAGTCAAACTCTGGCACATATGGGGACATGGGATTGTTCCTCCCCAAGTGCAGGACTTTGCAATTCCATTTGTGGAACTTCATGAGGTTCCCATCAGACCATTTCTCCAGCCTGTAAAGGTCCCTGTGGATGGCAGTGCAACCTTCCTGCATTATCAGCCACCCCTCCCAGTTCTGTGTCACTAGCAAACTTTCTGAGGGTACACACTGCCCCATCATCCAGACCATTAATGAAGATGTTGAAAAGGACCGGACTCATTATTGAACCCTGGAGTACACTGATAATTAATGGCCTCCAATCAGACTTTGTACCACTGATCACCATCCTCTGGGCCAGGATGTTCAGCCAGTTTTCAAACCACCTCACTGTCTGCTCATCCAGCTCATGCTTCATAGTTTATCTATGGCTATCTTGTGGGAAACAGCTTTGAAATTATTACTGAAGTCTAGGAAACAATATCTACTGCTCTCCCCTCATCTACCAAGCCAGCAATTTCATTATAGAACATTATCAACTTGGTCAAACATGACTCCCCCTTGGTGGATCCATGTTGACTACTCCTGTTCATTTTCTTGTCCTTCATGTGCCTAGAAATGTTTTCCAGGAATGGTTGTTCTATCATCTTCCTAGGGACTGAGGTGAGGCTGATCAGCCAAATCTTTCAGTACCACTGCTTTCCTCTTAGTAGCAAAAAGCTCTTTTAGCGATTCTTCATTGCTATTACTTGACAATGATGCCCTAAACCCAATTTTTCTGTTCGTGTTAGTTCAAACAAACATCTTATTTCTTATGTTTTAAACCACTCTTTGTGTCCCTATGATTGCTAACCCATAACCCATAGATATGCAAAGCCTTTTTATGTAAGAGTGCTAGTTAAGAAATTTCAGCATGAATGCCGTTGCTTGCAAAATAATATGATCATTCATGCTCCAGTAACCTTATTCACGTACATAGAAGATCTTTTCCAAATATTTGTGTGAACAAAATGAGTTTGTATGAATTTTAATGGGAAAATCAAACAAAGGTGTGTTCATTGCTGAATCATAGAGAAATTAGAATTTGTAAAAAATACTCATGATCAAAATTATTCCTATTAAACCTCAGTTGAGTTAGAAAGCCTCTAAACTCTACCATTTTCAGTAAGCTCTGAGCTTGACTTCTATGTGTTAATTATCTCAATATCAGTAGGAATTGCTCTCTTATCTGAAAGAAGCTGGGCTAATCCTTGGCTTTTCTTAGGACTTCTGAAAAGTCCTTACTTCTTGCCTCATTTCAGGTCCATCCAAGCCTGGTAGATACATATATGGAAGCTACTGACACATGGATATTTCAGTAAAACAATCAAAGGCTTTCCAAGAAAATTCTCTGTTGTCTCTTCTGCATAGGAAACTTGTCTCTACGTCCCTCCTTTTCTTTACGGACATTATCACTGTGGAGTGAGAGGAGATCTCTGACACTCCTCTCCAGAAAACAGCTCATATTTCTTTCTTAAATTACAGTGTTATTTAGGCCTCTGTAATTATCCGGCAGTTAAGAATTATCCTCAAGTCAAGACTTCCTGTGGCCCTATGATCTCTTTGTCTTTCTTTGTAAATCCTTCTGTGATTTTGAATGGTAATAAGAAATGCAGTGTCTATTCCATTTTTGAGGAACTTCCTCCATCTGAGTATGATGAAATTTACACCATTTTCTCTGGGCATCATCCCACATTCTGATCTTCTGATGGAGACTGATGTACAGCACAGGTCCTTACATTATGACAGTCCCTCCATCTTGGACTAGACCACTGGGAACTGTTGACAAATTTACATCAGCCTCAAGGCAATAATGCACAGTCCTTAGAACCAGTTTGGCATGAGGGAGTGTCATGCTCCATGCCAGATTCATGCACCTCACAGCTCTTTCAAAAGGCTAACAGTTATATTTGAATGCACGTGCTGCATAGTTTATGTGCAAAATTTCTTAACTTTGCTTTAGGTGAATGGAGTCCCTGAGTTCATGGTGTTCCGGTCCTAATCAGTGTTGAGAAAGACCATTTTATTAGCAGAGTTCACAAATACATAGCTTGGGAACAGTTTCTAACTCTTGGTCTAACGAAGCAGCATTGGTTAGTGGTTAGAAAATTGACTGGCTTTAGAAGGGAAATTAATTGGCCGTGAAAGGGAAGAAAAAAAACCTGGACACTTTAGTTAACTATTAAATAAAATAGACTGAAAATTCCTTCTATAGGCATCAAAACACTTCTAATGAAGTTTTCAGTGCTAGAGGTTGGCAGATGATTCAGAAAACTACAAAATCTATGTTAAATAGTACTAACTACAGACAGACAGACTCTTTTAAGACTTTTAGCCCATTTTTTCTCTTCTTTTTTTTTCTTTTCCTCCCAGAACTGTAAGTGGAACTCTAAGTGCCATAATGTATTGGAAAGTCCCTGTCATATATAGTGTTACATTGCATATTTCTTGAACTGAAGACAAGAATATTCTAATGGTATCTCAGCAGTGGTCTGCACTATGCATCATGAAGCACTACGGTAATTCCACCTAATGCCTTTAAAATCAGTAAGGTTAATTTAGACTGATTAATTCAACAACACAACAGCTGGTCCAAGGTTGTCAGAAGCAATGACACTAAAATATGTTGATCTTATTTAAGTGATGAAAGGGAAAGAAACACCAACTCTATGCTAAAGGTTATTTAATACTTGGTCTATAGATATATTTTTCTTGTTTCATGCTGAAAAAAAAAGATGACCACTGTAGTGCCTTGCTAAAAGGGAGTGGAAAACACTGTATTTAATTCTTGTTTATAGCTTTAGAACACTGCATTCAAAGACACAGTGATTACTTGCTTCCAGACTCTCTTCCTATACAAGTAGCTAAAGTAACATTTTTTAGATCATTATTACCAGTGAGAGGGATGAAAGACCTCCATGGGCAGTACCTGTACTTAGGTGCTCAAATATTAAGTGTTTGGGTGACCAGCTGAACATCGTATATGAAAGCACTATGAATAGGTTGACTCGGGCAGGTAGATGCATCTAGAAAGTTTATCTGCCCCTTCCCAACAGTCTCTGCTCACCAGTAAGTATCTGAGAGCTTAGATCAAGCTCTGTTGCTATGGGCATAACAAATCATTCTAATTAGCATATAATTCTAGGTGGTTGTGTTCATTTTATTATATGTCTTAACTGCTAATGCATTACTATACTTACAGCTTTTATATGTTTTCTTGCTATTTTCCCTCATTATATACTCCTAAGATGAATATAATTAAGACTTATTTTTCATGCTAATGAAAACTCAAACTATTGAGAAACATCTGAATTGTTGCCAAATTCATATCAAACTCAGTGTTGCTTTATTATATTTTAGTGCACTATGAAAACTGTTTAAACGTTACAGAGAATGCCCACTGTATGGTGCTGGAGCGCGAGGGTGGTGTTAGACTTTTACTTCATTTTACCAAACATGGGGCAATCAATCAGTAGTATGGCAAAAAACCCCATTTGGTTGTGTTAGCCTTTCTATGTGCATTTAAGTTCTTTCACTCTGCCTGGCTTCTCAAATGTCCTACAAAAGGACCTAAAGTGATTGCAGCTTCTGCATTTGTGTCTGATGATTTTAACAGCTGTGAGGAAAAAACAGAAATTCTACCTATGAATTCTGAATGATGAAGAGACTATATTGGGAAAAGCTACTCCATCACTGCAGAAGCCTCCTCTTGGAGAAGAAGCACTCTGGAGCTGTCACTTGATTGAACAGCTTTACTATCTGTATCTAAATACTTCAGATTCAGTCCACTTCACTTTTCTAGCTGTTATACCAGCTATGGCTAGACTAAACTTACTGACATCATCTCATTTTACTATAAAGTCAGTACAGTGCCCACTGTATAAAAATACCCAAGCTATCTAATTTTGAGTAGTATTCATGGGGAGTAATGAAATTTTTCCAGAATATTTCAACTACTCAGGGTCCAACAGTGTTTCTATTAACAACATGTCTAAATTCACATCTACTTCAAAGACAGCTGGAGACACGATGTGTTAACTAGAATAAAGGAGCCTAAACTTATCTGGGGGGGGAGGTGGGGGTTGTGGGGGGTGAGAAATAAATTACTCTGGGACCTTGGGCTTTGTTTATTGTTTTCTGACACTCTGGTAGCACTCAGGGCCACATCATGTGCAAAATAATTCCACATTCATGGAACTTTGTCTCCCCACTATATGAACAGATCTATAATTTTTTTCCCACTTTTTAATGTAATGTTAACATTTAAAATAATGAATTCAAATAAAATAAAGTTTTTATTACACTGGTGCCATATGTTACTAATAGAGAATGTAGTCACAATGAAAAATTTAGTGTAGCTCTCTATTCCTCAGTGATAATCAGTTGGGGGTTTGGTTGGATCTTTCTGAAGATCTCCTCATCTGGGAGCAATACAGCTAGTCACTTTTTCATATTCAGTTATTATTTATTATATTTTTGCTAAAAATATAGTAAAGAACAATCCTATGAGAGTTTACTACAATGACAAATGACATCCCATTTCTCATTAAAAAGACAATGGCTGCTAATCAGTGTGTATAAATACTTCTTGGTGCCTGTAGCATAATGGCATTTTAAAGACTATTCCCCTTTCTCCACTTGGAAGTGAGGTCTTTGCCATTTCACCTCAAATAACAGTAGAGAAAAAATTTGCTAGACACTAGAATGTGAGCCTGTATAGCCTATGAAAAGTGAAACTTTGAAGAAAAAAAAAAGGAAAAAAATATTATTTGTCTTTGTGTCGTGGTTCAAGGCAGCCGGCAACTTGGAACCACGCAGCCACTCGCTCATTCCCCCCACCCCCCTTGCTTCCTCCCCCTGCTCCCAGAGGGATGGGGAGGAGAATCGGAGGAATGTAACTCCCACGGGTTGAGATAACAGCTCTCCAGTAACTAAGGTATAATACAAACCACTACTGCTACCAATAATAATGATAAGAGGAATAACAAGGGGAGAGGATACAATTGCTCACCACCCGCCGACCGATACCCAGCCCGACCCGAGCAGCCTGAGTCTTCCGGGTAACTCCCCCCAGTTTATATACTGGGCATGACGTGCTGTGGTATGGAATACCCCTTTGGCCAGTTTGGGTCGGGTGTCCTGCCTCTGCTTCCTCCCGGCTTCCCCTCCTCCCTGGCAGAGCATGAGACTGAGAAAGTCCTTGGTCAGAGTAAACATTACTGAGCAACAACTAAAAACATTGGTGTTATCAGCATTGTTCCCAGACTGAAAGTCAAAAACACAGCACTGCACCAGCTACTAAGAAGGAGAAAAAATGACTGCTGTAGCTGAACCCAGAACACTTTGCAATCCCCTTTTCAATAATTCTCTGCCAAGGTCACATCTTCCTTGGTGTGGAACAGGTTAATATGCCTCTCTGGGTTTGATTCTTTGAAGTCTGACATTCTGCTTATATTTGAGATTATGTGCACCCATTCCTGCCCTCAACCCTTTCCTTCTCCAGACCTATGTATCCCTTATAAACAATACAGTTCCCTGCTGTTTAAACAGAAATAATTATTCTGACAGTGCAATATGGCAGAGAAAAGAAAACCACTGCAGAGTTACTAAGAACATCTAGGAACTCGCTAGATCAGACTAGCAAGTCATTCATTCTGGTGATAGGTTATTGCATATAACAGAGGCAGCAGTTCATGCAGAAGGGCACACAGCAGAGGCCAGAAACTCTGCTGAGGACAGCATATGTGCTGCTCAGCAGTGGTGGTGACACACTGCAGGGTATAGTCCCCAGCAGACACCAAAGCATTTCCCCAGCACATGTGAGGTCTGAACTCAAGCGCAGATGCATCTTTTCCAGTCTGGTCTCTTCTGCTGAGGCTGTGGTAGCAGGAGGTGGGTGCCTTGCCTGCAGGAGGAGTGAACTGGTGGAGGGTCCACCTCCAAGTAAAGGAGTTGTTAGAGGAGATTAGCATACTGTGCAGCATCAGAAATGGCAAAAGACTGAAGTCCTGTTCAGCTGCCCTGACCTATTGCCTGGGCTGGTTTTGCCAAGGGTCAGATTTGGGATGCTGCTGAAGATTGATGGGGCTTCACCAGCCCTCTGCTGCTGTTCCACATGCCAGGGAAGACCTGGACTGTATCAGGCAATGCTATATGGCTCTAGGGATGATCATCAAGGGTGCAGGCAGTTTTCTCCTGAATCCTGCTAGTGACCCACTGATTGTGTGCACGGCTGGTGTTGGAAACAGTTTTTATGGCCATGGGACTCTCTGAGGACTGAGGGCTGCTAGGAAGACACAGAATCCATGTTAAAAAATGGGACAAAAGCATCTTTGCCACCAGGCTGTGCAAATAAAGAGAGCTTTAAAGTAGGAACAACAGGGAAATGAATCAACAACCAACAATCAATCAGAAAATGGTGGACCAGGTTCGCAAGCAAAGGGTTCAGGATGATGGGGACTCATGATCAAGAAAACAAGGTTGAAAGGGGCCAGTTTCAAGCGTATGCTCAGAAATAAAGGAGTGCAAGAGAAGTTAGCATCATGGGGAAGGTGCATGTACCTTTTCTTGGAAATGAATACAGTTGGGTGCCTCTCTGAAGTGCCTGTATACTAATGCATGCAAAATAGAGAACAAATGAGGAATTAGAGGTCAGTGTGCATTTGTAGGGTTATGAACTGGGACTGTATCTGCCTTAAAAGGAGTGGATGAAAGTGCTGGGACTATTTATCTTGAAGATGAAATGACCCAGGGGAGATCCTTTCAATGTTTATAAATATCTGAAGGGGGAAGTAAAGAATATGGAGCCAGATTTTCTCTATGGGACCCAATGACTAGACAAAATAACATACTGTTTAAGATTTTTATTGTGAGTGTGACGGCACTACATAAGTTGCCCAGAGAGGTTGTGGATTCTCCCTCCTTGGTGCTACTCAAAACCTGACCAGGCACAACCCTGAGGAACCTGCTCTAGGTGACCCCATTGTAAACAGGAGTTTGGACTAGATGATCTCCAGTGGTGCCTGCCAACCTCAACTGTTACGTGATTCTGTGATACAGTAGCAATGGTGATACATGTATGCTGCCAAGGTGCACATAGAACTGTGTGCACAGTACAATCAAATTTGGAGTCTGAAAGCAAACATATCTACAACTGTAAATCTATAGGTATGAATATAACGTATCTGAAAATAAATGTGGTGCGAAATTGTTACATGGGCTGTTGTGGTAATCTGTTTAAATTATTCTTAGAGGCAGTGGAAAGAAGAAAGGGAAAGGGCAAGAGGCGAACCAGTTATAGCCTGTCACTGAATCAGACACGGTCAGCGGTTTGAGTTTATCAGGTGTCATGAAAGCAGTAAAAATTAAAGAATATAATAGAGTGTATTTTATCACAGATATTTTCCCTCCTATAAGTCATTCTATGTAGAAGAGAAGCTGACACCAAAAAAAAAGATGTCGATTTCTCCCTTTGTCCTTCAGCATGAATCTATTTTATCAATTTTCAGTTGTTGTGTCACCAATCCCAATGTTTCCCTTATGCTCCTTATTACACAGATGGCACAGTTTAGTGAAGATGCAAAAAAACTCTTGAGTTTTTTTGTAAGGGAATATATATGTGTATATATATGTGTGAGTGTGTGCATGCTTGTGTGTGGTTGTATATACATATATTTGACAAGTTTCATCCTAAATCTTATTGGTCAGCAGCTAGCTAAATTTCTACAAGGTACAGACATATATTTACACATACAAAAATAAATCATCTATAGATATAGATAATTTCTAGAACACCTGACAAATTCCTGAATGTTTTCACCATCAGTATAAGTAGCTGGTTCTTTTCTGAATCTGCCACACTCTCATACTATTTCATCATACAGCACTGTATCCTCTTGCTTAATCCTTTTAGAGACAAGACCATCAGAACTGAATGTAACATTAGAAACAACTGGGTAACATCATATTTTGTACCCCTTTTCTTAGGAATGCCAGCAGGATATGATTTTGGGATCACTGCTACTCATTGTGTCAATAATGAGCTGTCAGAGTGGTTTTTTATGCATAGATCCAGCTAGTGCTAAAGCTAGGAATTTCTAGTATCTGGGATTGGCAGCTGTAAACTTGCCACTGGCCTTAGAGTTGCATCACACACATTCAGCTTACAGTGTACAGGCATTGCTAATTTACCTTGGAAACCAAAAATCTCAGCAGAGCGACAGTCCTGACTCTGTCCTTTGTGTCTCTCATCTATGAACCTGCAGTTATCGCACTAGCAATCCCAGAGCT
>NW_009926859.1:52537-78086 GCF_000696875.1 Nestor notabilis | reverse complement strand
TCCCCAGTTCAGAGCAGGAAGAACTCACCAAAAGACACTTGATGCATGTCCATGACCTTCCTCCAGGCCTTCCTCGACCTCCATTTTGTTGCTTGGATATCCTAGAGTGCTCTGTTTGAATATGGAAAAGCAGAGAAATTATATTTAGAGGGTGCATATGACCACTCATAAGTTGGCTGAAATTGTACATCATGGATCTCTATCAGTGTTCCACCTCATCACTAATGGGCAAAGCCACAGCACTGATCAACACACAAAGAAATTAATGCTTTCGTATTTCCAACAAACTAGAAAATCATCGCATAATAATGTGTTCTCTCAGCAGTAAGTGGATGTTTGATAGAAAGCTATGATCAGAGACAGTAAATGATGCAAGAATAGAATAGAAAAACAATTAAGAAAAGTCCATATGGATTACACTGTGAGCACAGCGGGATGCAGAGCAGAGGGACTGAGTGCCATATGGAGTGTAGATAGTGAGCCCATATGGGTGTTTGCAAAGAACCACGGTTTTACAATACCCTTTCAGAGCTTCACATTGCAAACATCTTAAAAATGTTTGAATTATTTTTATTTTTACTGTGATTCATTTGTATATATACAAAACACACATCAGCTGGAAGTATGTGATTTTCTGTTATAATGATTTTCTGTTACTGAGATTCACTAATGTAGGGTAAGACTTGAAAGTTCCCTGGCAGTCAGTAGCAAGAAACAGCAAAAAGCTGTACTACCATGGGAACAGAACTGGAAGAAAATTGTGTAAGGGCAAAGCTATTTCCCTAGCTCTTTTTAAACTCCAGGGGGTGGGAAATTAATCTGTAACTTTTCTCAACTTGTTAGCATTTTTTTACTCTATTACTTTTCTAGTTACAGTATTTCAGCTTGGTATGTTAGAGTTAATTCTCCATTCAGCTGTGTGGTAAGGGGAAGAGGAGAGGTAGGAAAGATGACTCTGTCATTAAGTGATCTGCAATGTCTCTCTTAGCTGTCCTGCCCAAAGGAGTGATGAATCTCCTTACACCTGTTTACACAGGTTAAGCCACAACCATTCTTTATCATGGAGTGCAGTGATCTGACCAGGGCTAACCCTTTTAGACTGAAAGAGGGTCATTTAGATTAGAAGAAATTCTTTACTGTGAGGGTGGTGAGGCAGTGAAACAGGTTGCCCAGAGAAGCTGTGAATGCCCCATCCCTGCAAGTGTTCAAGGCCAGGTAGAACAATCTGGTCTAATTGAAGGTGTCCCTGCCTCTGTCAGGGGATTTCAAACTAGATGATCTTTAAGGTCCCTTCCAGCCCAAACCATTCTGTGATTCTGTGATGCTTTTTCTTCAAGTATAAATAGGTGTGTTGTCCCGAGGCAGTTCATTAATATAGGGTCTGGAAAACAGTTGGTTTTTTTTTCATTTCAGCCTAGAATGTATGCAGAGTATTTTAGAACATTCAGTGCTTGTAGCTTTATCCATTTTATACATGTCCTATTGTCATGGTTTAAGCCCAGCCAGTAACTTAGAACCACGCAGCCGCTCACTTGCTACCCACAAACCAATACCCAGCCCAACCTGAGCAGTGATCTGGGCCTTCCGGGTAACTCTCCCCCAGTTTATATACTAGGCGTGGTATGCAATGACCATACCATATGGCATGGCATACCCTTCTGTCTAGTTTGGGGCAGGTGTCCTATCTCTACTTCCTCCTGGCTTCCCCTCCTCCTTGGCAAAGCATGAGACTGAGGAAGCCCTTGGTCAGGGTAAACATTACTTAGCAACAACTAAAACCATCAGTGTTATCAGTGTTGTTCCCAGGCTGAAAGTCAAAAACACAGCACTGCACCAGCTACAAAGAAGGAGAAAAAATGACTGCTGTAGCTGAACCCAGGACACCTATCCACTATCAAAAGGAACACAGACACTGAGCAAACCTGGCAAAGATCATACTTATTTGCTCCTATGGTTAACCACATAAGCCTGTTTCTGTATGTGACTGGCTTACTTTCAAGGACTTAGTCAGTGATTGCTCAGAGACCCAAAGACATACCGAGAAAAAATGGTTTTTGTGGAGTTTTCCCCACCAACAATACCTGTGTCTGTGATAGATGCAGTGTGCTGAATTAAACACATTTATCTTCTTTTAGAATATATTAGGATCTTTTTTCATTTTCCAGCATAAATCTGCTTTCGCTGCTTAAGGATCAAAATATATGCAGAATAATTCACTGCTCAAAAACAAAATCACCAAATGAAACTGTAACATTCAGCTACAAACCTTAGTTTGAATTTCAGATGACCAGACTAGTTTTTGCTCAAGGGCAACAGGAACTTTCTGTCTTGCACTTGTCATTTCAGCATGCTTGATAAATTGGACTGGACAGTAGCAAGAAACTCGAGCCTTTGGAATTTGGCACCATGATAACTTCGAATAGAGTAAGAGAGGTAAGTGGTGGGCACTTTTGCAGACATATATCAGAAGAAAAAATATATGTAGGTTCAGTATGACAGGAATTGCATCAGTGTTGCTTCACATAAATATAACTGCAAGAAGAGTGATACAAGCTTGAGGCATTCTAAGTTTTGCTTCACAAAAAAAAAAAAAAAAACCAAAACAAACCCACTTTTCTGTTTCATAGAAGAAATACTGAGTTTAAAAATAGATTTGTATTGAAATAAAAATATGGAGACTATTCTTTTGTATAGTTTTTCTGTAGCAGAAAAGAGACGTGAAAGCAATTTAGGATATATATATATGGAAATATGCATGTTACTTTTATTCTGTTACAAGAGTGACCAGAATACCACAGAAAATCATTTCCAGATGCGTGACTCTGTTGGAAAGAGCTGTCATTCTTAAAATGTGAAAAGAAAATTAATTTTTTACATCTGTACTTATTATGACTGGCTTTGAGAACACTTGGTATTAATGTTTTTTAGGCTTTCATCGGGTTTCGTTGGGCCAAGATGTCTCTGTCATCTGTGTCCTCAGCCTCAAGAAGTGATCTACCTAGGGTAAGGTTTTGCTTTATCAGTGTAGGTCTATTATAGACTAGAGGCTTGCAACTTAGCCTGAATCCTTTGAAATAACTGGAAATAAGCTCTGATGAGATTTGCATCTAAGACTAACCATATCCTCCATACTACTATTTAAAAGCCCTAATGACAGAATGTATTTGTATGCTACTGTATTTGTGCTTCAAGTTAAAATCTGCTTGTTTTATTTTTCCTGTAATTTTAATTTCAATTACATTATTCAATAATTTGTCACATAAAATCTCTTTCCAGAAAGTCTCTTCCAGTTTTATTGCAGTTTTCTTTACCATTTGACATGTCACATGAAACTGGTCTTTTTTCCTAAAATTAATTCTCATATATAAAACTTTATTTGTGGGTTTCCAAGAAATAGTAGCAAAAGTAGTTACCATATGTAAGTATAGTACCCCCAAAAGGGTAACAAATATTTTCTATGAAAACATCACATTCTTTGTTCTTTATGTTATTTTTTTCTGCCACTTCAATCTAGTATTTTAGGCTTGCTATTGATTGTTCTATTTATTTCATATTCCCTGAGTATGGCTGCTTGGGTTTTCTTGTTCTTTTTGTTTTTATTTGGGGGTTGGTTTCGGTTTTTTTTTAAACCTACAAAACATAAAAAGAGTTCACTCTTTAGCAAGTATAACCAAACAAGAAATCAACTGGAGTATTTTTAGATCAAATCTATGACAATGGAAAACCAAACCTCCAAAGGAATCAGGGCACTGTCTTCAGATCCAAAGGTACAGAAGGAGAAAAAACCACTCAAAACATACATAGAGAAATGAAGCTTAAAAACGTGCAAGCTTTTTATCAGTGAAAGTGAACAAAGATCCCTATTGTAATTTGAAAAGTAGAAATACTTGGCTAAACTAAAAGAAAGGCATTTTCATTCTAGAAAAGAGTATATGCACAGAAATATACCATGATTTAATAATTAAAAATTAATATGAATTGAATTTGTGGTGGACAAGATCTGTAGGTATCATTCCTCAGATTTATCTCTCTCAGTGAAGGACATCTTTTCTGTCACTTTAAGTAGTTAGAGTAGGCAGGTTTATTCGCTTGTACTATTGATAAAATATCCGCATAAATCGGAGTACCAGACTGTGCATAATATTCCACTCTGCAACCAGTGTTGCAAACAGATGGATAATGGCTTCTCAGTCCTACTCATTTTTAATATATAAAGATGATACTAACTCTTTTAGCCATAACCTTGTATTGTGGTCTTCTTTCATTCACTTACCTTTATTGTTTCTAGAGTTTTCTGAGTTGCAGCTTTCATCACTCTAAAATCTTCAGGTCCTTATTCTTAAGTGCTTCACTTCTCATTTGTGAATATTATAACTATTTTTTCTTTTTTTTTTAATGTGTCCATGTGGATTTAGGCTGAGGCAACTTAACATGATCCAGCTCATTTTTAAATTACTATTTTAAAAAATTAACACTTTTCCAATTTTCTGGAGTTTATCTGCTATTGCAAGATTTCTTTAAAAAGACTATTACAGTGATAAAGATACTTTCAGTGAGTTAGAAAATCAAGTAATTTTCTGAGGAGAAGGCCTGAAAGACCTGCAAAGTACTCCAAGTCGTCATCTCAGACTGCTTCCAATAACTTGTTTGGTGCTGGGCAGGTGATGTAGGATTCTACTGTATTGTTCTTTCTATTTTGAGCCCCTGTGTTCCATGCACTACTGGGGCAAAGAAAATAAGTTTTCAAACCCCTCTTCTCCCGTATATGCAGTGTCTTTCTCCTCCTTTCTCAAGGTATATTCTTTCTGCTCTCTGTTGTTCAAGTCGTCTGCATGTTCAAGAACTCATCTGTTTTTTGTTTGTTTGTTTGTTTTGAGCTTGTTTCCCAAATTTGCCTTTGTTTGCTTAACACAGATGTCATTCATTTGTCTGTCTCCATGCTTGGTTAGGTGTATTTACTGTCACGGCCAAATTGGCCTTACAAGCTCTCTAACACAAATCTAATCCTACCATGTACAATAAACATCGGCTTGAATTTATGAAGACCTTTCATTTTTTCATATTACTTAAAAAAAAACAAAACAAAACGAAACAAACCACAATTATACTGAAATCTCTTTTGAAGGAAAGGATTTTTCTCGAAAGATTGAACACCAAGAACATCTACTAACATTACTTCAATTAAATCACACAGATTTAAAACATGATACTACGAAAGTTTCTTTAGGGTACACAGCTTTGACATTGTAGACATTCTCCCTAAAATAGGAATAATCAATAGTTACCTTCTAAAATTGTTGCATTATTAAATCAATAATTACAAGTTAGACAAATTATTCATTAAATAACTGTTCTGAAACAAAGGTGAGTTGATCAAAATATGTGTGTCATAATTGGAAGGAATAGCATTTTTTTTCTCCCCAGACTAAATGTAACTTCCAGGCTTTTCTGTCTGCACTTCCTAGCACTTCATTACCCTGGATTATTTATGAGGTCAAAACCAGATAACTGTAGAAAAGAAGAAAAAACCCCTCAAACAAAAGAAAGGAAGAAAAGCCAAAAGAACACAAACTTTGAAATTTTACTTGATATCTTGGCTAGCCTCCACCATCCACTCTACCGTATGAAACAGAAATATTTTACTAAAGGCCAGAAAAATGAATTTAACCCCAAATTACAGACTTGACATATATTCATTTTGCTGACTTTGAAAGGAAGTTTAAACTTTAACTAAGGCATTTCTACTGATTTTCACTTCATCCATCAAACAAAAAGCCCACAAAATCCCCCCACCTCATTTACTATGCAGCTCTGCAAACAACATACAAGGCTAAAAATATACTTGCTTTTTTCTAGCCTTTTCTTCCTTTCTTTCTAGCATTCTTTACAATGAAATTGTTCCAGCTGTGGTAAATGTTGTTCAGGCATAGATCTGCAATACATTTTGCACTTTGATATTCATAAGTATACACTTCCTTCCAAGCTGAAGACATTTATCGCAGTTTGAGTGCCAGTTAGAGACACATTTTCTAGAAGAAATATACTATATATTAGGCTTTCCCATGTTTCACTTTTGTTTGTAACTAGATTATATTCCTTTTTTTTCCCAATTATTTGTACATCCTCATACATATCTACTGCAAACTACTTATCCAGTTCTTTCACTTATTTTCTTCAGATGAAAATGTGAATCAAATTCTATATCTTTATTCCAATGATTCAGTACTTCTTCAAAGAGCATCAAAGCATCCTTTGATCAAATGGGAAATGATCAAAGACTAAGCTTGTTAGAAAAAAAATCCCACAAAGTGGAGATTCTAGTGCCTTTTTTCACTTTATCTTAGCTCCCTGCTTTGATTATGTGTTTTATTGGATAAAGAAGGTTGATGGTAGAATAAAGGAAAACAGGAATTGAGGGACAATGGCTGCATAAGTATTACTGAAGTGCTTGACTATTTCATCTTCTTATTCTTAGTGCAGTGCTACCTTGTGTGGAACAAGAAGAGTTACTCCTCATTGAGAAGTCCATTCTCATGTACATACATAAGTTTCCATCTCGGGTTAAATAGGATTTTAAATTCAAAAAGGAACTACCAGTAGGAAAACAACACCAGCTGTACGTTCCTGATTAACCTAGTAGTACAATGAAGGCCCAAGTACTCTGAAAGGCTGATGCAATGGATTTATGCAAGTAATCAAGCCCTTCTGTGTAGTTCTAGTCTGTTTTTGAAATTTGACTGCTTGCATTACTGCTACAGTAACTTGAAATGTTAATTAAAAAAATAGATAACTTGAGCTATTGCTGCACTGGAGATAAGATGTGAAATTGATAACAAATAAGAAGTTTGTGGAGGGGTTGTTATATTCTCTGATTTCTTAATAAGCCCCTGGTCCTGAATTAGGGCCCCACAGTTTTTCTAAATTGACCTGAAATCAAAGGTGTCATCATATGGACTGTAAAAAATGCCTAAATAAATACGCAACAAGGAACGTTTTAGGAAGGGACTAAAAGTATATCTTTAAAATCATAATATCTTTAAGTGATGGAATTTATCTTTCAGTCTTGGTTTCTGCTATTTATATGATTGCCATCTCTATATGCTTACTTATCATTTATTAATTAAACCACAGATACAGAAATTGAGAATGATTATATTTCAGGGACATCATGTGTCAAAACAAAATATTGAGACAAGCAAATCCACTTTCTGAAAACTAACCAAAAATAAGCGAACAGGTATTTTGTAAATCTTTAGAATGTTAATGAAATCCAAATATTTTGAACAAGTTTACCTACATAATCCAAAATTCAAGCTAGCCAGATAGTCATAAAGAAAACAAACAAACAAACAAACGAACAATACTTAATAAAACAAACAAAAACCCAAACCCACAGAAAAAGCTTATATCTTTATACTATTTATCCCAGCAAGGGATTTCCCATTCCTCTTCTAGTTTCACTCCTCTCTTAGCTTTTCCCCTCATGTTTTGAGTGATCCACCACTGTAATGAATTATCAATGAAATGTATTACCATCCAGTTCGTAATACCTTCATATTATACTTACTAACTGCTTTTTGAGAAAATGGCCTCAATCTAATTATACCAGCTTCATGCAGGGATGACTGGTTGGTGTGTAAAATACTGAGATATAAAAAAGTCAACTACATGTACTCATAAAAAGACCAGGAAAAGTGTTAATTTGGTATTGAGTGGAAGAAAAAAATCAAAAATAGTAAGTGATAAGTGATGTTGAGAAATCTGAAACGCTTCACATTTTTGCATCAGTCTTCATTAGAACAACAAAATGGAAGCATGTAGCTACCTGATACTGATTAATAATAACAAAACAGTGGTAAGGTATCTGCCCAGGACAAGGAAGGAAAATTTTACAGAGTAACATCTATATTACATATTTTCAAAACTTTGGGACTTGATGAACTTCTTCCTTTAACACTTAAAGGATGACCTGAAAATTCACAGAATCTTTCTCTTTGAAAAATCATTGAGGAGGAGTTAGGCACCAAAAGACTGGAAAAGCATAAATGTAATGTAAATGTAGTGAGAGTAGTGTTAATGGGAAAAAAAGCACACAAAGTGAAACTAAAGAAATATATAGACAGCTTGTGCTTAGTTCTGAGAAAACTGTGAGATAAATATTCCAGTAAACTATTTGCAAACATTCTGCAGGAGCAGTATGCATCTTATACTTCAATGTCATAATATATGCTCATAAGAAGCAAGGAAGCTCAAGTTGATTTAATTGCTACACATTAGTTGTAATACTAGTTGGATAACCATAGTTAGAAAACAGTTAAGATAATGAAACTCAGAGGCTCTTTGAGGGGACATACAGAAGCCTATATTTAGTTGGGATCTATTCAGTAACTTCATTAATTACATGGAGGGTGGGGCAGAGGATGCTTCATGGATCTGCACTAATATAAGAGGGATGGCACCTAAATTGCAGGACAATGTGCAGATGACAAACTGGAAATAGGTGCAAGACATTACACTTGGCCAACAGCAGCCAAATATAAATAGGATAAAGGAGACAGGATGCAAAAAAAACCACTCTGAGTAGCAGATCTGAGAAAAGAATGTGAGAATTATAGAGCATCAGTATCTAAACACCTATTCCCTGCTCTAATTATCATGGGCACAGCCCTCATGAATAGAGCAGACTTGGTGGTACTTAGTTGCCAACTGGAGTTAAACCATGACAGTTATTGCAGTCCAAGAAAGATGGGAATTAACTGGATACATCTTAAAAAGATCAGCAGGTGGTCAGAGGTCCAGGAAACGAAGACAAGACTGGATGGCTTTTTAACCTAAAGGCAAAACTGAATAAAGACATAGGATATATTAAAGGCTGCGGAAAAAAGAGAAAATAATTTATTCCTGCATTACTGTGGTATACACACAAGAAGTAACAGGTTTCTGTTGCAGCAAAAATCAGGATATTAGGAAATAAATTAGATGATAAGGACTGAGCTGATGGCACAGGTTGACCAGCAAACTAATGGAATCTCCACTAATGGAACAATTCACAGGCTAGGTAATACGCAGGTCTGGGTAAAGCAGAAACTAATACTGTTGATATAGGTGACACTGATACAGCCGATGTAGTGATAACCCATGAAAAAAACCCACAGTATCTAGGAAGATGGTGTTATATAGGTAATGTCACATCAACTTCATTTAGGTTTATGCAACAAGTAAAGGCTGTGGTCTCCTTGGGAAGGTCAAGTGGCATTTTGTGAAACTTCTGTAGCAGATAAAGGGTCATACCTAATACTCATGTGACATTCCCACAGAACAGGAACTTAAATAAATAAATGAATAGATCTGTAAGATCATATTAAAAGACTTGAAGACATCTACTAAGATCAGTTTTCAGGTATATTTGCTAAAGCACTAGATTAACTCCTCTGTATTTTACTAACTGAAGATAATTTGGTTTCAAACAGGCCACTTCATTAAAAATCTGGTTTAGAATTACTATTCAATAAACCAAGATTTCAGAATTCTTAATAAAATGGAGAATTTGACTTTGAAATTACAAGTACTAATAACATAAAGAGAGTTATTATGCTTTCCTCTAAGTTTTTTGATGAAGAATAAAGACTTACAAAGTTGTGTATGCACTTACTACTTGACACAAACCAATTCAGTATGATTGAAGATATATTCTGTAGGGTTTTGCATTAAAAATGCAAGTAAGATTTAAAAGGTGTGCAAAGGAGAATAAATAAGTGATTTTTTTTTTCCAAGTACATGCTTGACAATATAGCAAACTCAATTATCCCTCCCAAACCACATTTCATGCTTATATGCACATAAAATCCATTGTCTAATGCCCTCAATGGTTTTCAAAGTTGTTATTTACAGATTTCCAAGATGACAGAAATGTAGCTATAACTTTTGCTGGACTTCAGTTCATTAGTCTGTTACTCCCTATGGTAATTTTATTATGTCTTCAACCTGTATTCTAACTCCCACTGCTACAATTAGACATGAAATTTAAAGCTACCAGATTGTAAAGTTATGCTACCTGCTACCTACTACCCAAGGGTAATTTAACCATTAATTACTGGAGCACCAGCTAACATTCCTCCCTCCTAGTGAACAAGACACTCAGAGCTCACAAACTTTCCTTCCTCTCTAGGTGTGTACTTTGTTGATCTTATGCTGAAATTCCCTGTTAATCTCACAATGAATAACAGTCCTTTAAAAACACCCTTTAAATTACCCAGTAATTTAAATTGAAATAAAATAAACTTTGAAGAGCTGGAATGAAAAACGACATAGAAAACTGCCATAGAAAGCAGGACCTCCATGACTTTGGATGCTTTTATTTGGCTGCATCTGTCCATGGATGAAAAGCCTGAAGGGGCCATACACTGAATAAACACAAACATAAATTTTACTCTTGAATTCTGTGGGACTACACTCATGGAGCATAAGTCTTTGAGAACTGGATCCTTTAACAGTCAAAGGTAGGAGAAATGAATGTGTGGACCACTTATTGTATTCTGATGCTACTGTATATCATCAATATGTTACACATATAAAGCCTGTGGAGAGGGGTGTTGAGAAGTGCTAGCGACTTGGTTTTAAGTATTTTGTCATCTTGTGGGGTTCAGAATCCCACCTGATCTGTCTCAACCTTTTTGCTTGGTTTATATAGAGAGTGTAGGAATAGGAATCAGAAAAGCCAGTGTCAGGGTGATCAGGAAGAAGTGGTGAGGGAGAAAGGGAGGAACCTTAAATCTCTTAAGTGAGGTACCAAAATTAGGACAATGATTGATAGTAACTGGTTTCTATGCAAGATTCACAAGTGTAAACCTTCTCCTGGATTTAGTCACCTCAGCATCCATAAAGAAATTTAGGTTTTTTTTCAGGCACTGAAGTAGTACTTAAAGAGCCTCACACATTGCTTAGGCTTCTTTCCTCCTAAAATACTTTTTCCTGAACAGTCGTTTCTTTCAAAGCATTACCTCTGTGAATACATATATATATCTATACTCCTCTGTGTGTCTGTATATACATACATATACACATACATATAAAGTTTCATAAGGTTAGTTTTATTTGAATATCTGCCATTCCATTAGTGCCTTTCTGTACTACCATATTAAGGATCAGGAGGCCCAGTGGAGCCCAAATTTTACAGCATCCAGTAGTTCAGGGGGGAGAGAGGAGGAGACAGGCACTCTTTCAAGTACATAGAGTATGACAGTAAGCATTGTTCAAGAACAGGTAAAACATTGGGGTGTGACTATTTCAGTCACAGATCTAAAACCACAGTACCATATAGCATTCCATGAAGAAAATTAACTTCATCCCAGCCAAATCCAGTACAACCAGTGATGACAGTTTAGGGAAGTTACTCCTGCTGTAATCACTGGCAGGGCAGTAGAGGTATTTCCTACTTCAAGCATTGCATTGATGCCAGGCTCCTTGGCTCTTATTTTCTCTTTCTGTTTCCCCCACCTTCTCCCTTTTCTTTTTTCTTTTTTTTTCTTTTTAATATCATCAGAAACTAGCTTGGTCTCCAAACCTACCAAAAGTACATAATATATTGTTTAGCTGTTGATGATGATGCTGTAAACATCCTACTGAATTCATAGTAGACATAAACCCTAGAGGCTTGTAATCCTGCCATCTTTTCTGTGGCAGCAACATTAGACCTAATCTGTTCTACAAGCTATTTTTTTGTTTCTTTTTTGATAGAAACTAAATCTTCCATTTGTTTCAAGGTAAATACATCTCTTCCACCAAAACCCCCCTTTACCTACATAATTTTTCCTTCCCTTTACTCTATACAGAGTAAATAGTATATTTATGTAAAACCCCAAACTATTCATAGGTTGATAGATTATGGATGTTTCATAATTTATATCAACAGGTCTTGATTTCATACAAAGGACAAAAATGTCAGGAGGTGGTAATGAGGACACTTCACCCATGAACACACAAGAGAGGTGTCTGAAAAAAAGATGAGGGTGAAAGTTGTCTTTAGGCAGAGGAAAATAGAAAACAAGCTTCATGCATTCCAGATAAGTGAACTCACAATGTCTTCTGTATTAATGGACTGAATTTATTCTTCGTTACCAAAGAAGGACTAATGTACCTAACTGCAGGAAATATAAATGCTTTTTTTCTTTATAGTAGAAAAAGTCTTAGAAAACTACTAAGCACATAAATTCCATTGTATGGAACAAATCACTGATACACTACCACAGAGCATCTTATTTTCCGTAGCACAACTTACTACCTTGTGTTCCAATTCAAAAATGTTGTTCTCTCTAAATTTGGAGACTCCCGTACCAGGTCATTCATTTAGGTCAGTCTGCTCTTGGATGTTACTTGTGAGAAATTTATTTTTCATTCTGTCCCGGTAGGGTTGTTTTCTGTTTGACTGTCTATTAGCATTGACCTTTTCTCCCTAAGGCTTTCTTCTTCTTCTTTTAGAACCTGATTGGGAGAGCTTCATGGAGTTTGTACAGCTTTTATCTCAAGGAAAATTTTCAGGTTCATCTTGTGGTTATTCTGCTGATGACATTTGGTGACATTTTCTCCTCTTGTTGACAAGCTGTACTTCATTAAAGAGTAAACTAGTCTAGTGAAGGTGTTTAATTTGCTTTGTCCAGCCTTTATCGTATTGAACACATACAGTACTGTTCTTATTTCATTCCTGCATTAGCTGTCCTCTCTGATTGCTTCTTTTCTGACATTGCTTTCTTCTATGCCCTCTCTGTAAGGTATCTTTTTTTGGAGCAACAGCTGAACATCTCTTTGTCGGCAGCTTTTTTTTTTTTCCCCTTTCCTTTTTGTAAGTAAGTAAATCTTGTATCATTAAGATTTGGAAGTTCCTGTTGAAAAAGTTCAGACAGTCTTTTTGTTTCCCCTGCTAGCATGCCAGAGCCGAGTGATTACTAATCTTTACAGAATATTTAGTGTACTGACTAAAATCCAAGATATTTTTCCCTAATAGCTGCTGCAAAGGTGAACTAGAAGAACAGACTCCTGTGCCAAAATGGATGTGATTTGACCTACAGCTTCACTGCTAATGGAAGGATATACAAAATACTACTGAAAAGCTTTCAAGCAGGGATATATGATCTATCTCACAGTCACCAGAGATTAAATACCTGCCAAGCTGCAAATAGCATTGTGTCTTACAACTGCAGGATCATAAACAACTGATGTTTATAAAAACATTTTTAAAAGCTGGTGAAGTCTGAGCACTAAACAATAAAAGTAATTGGTTAATTGCAGTTTAGCTATTGAAAATTAGAAGCTTCAAGTTTTCCAGAAGTGATATACTCTTTCTTCTTAACCAGTATTAGATTTCAGAATTACTTCCGTGGGGAAGGGAAGATGGCAATTTCAATTAGCAGTGCTAAGGAATAAAAGAAATTTTGTTTTCTGAAAACAAAAGCTCAGCCACACAGGTGTATTCTGGATCATGTAATTTAATTTGTAGTCAATGGTGTCATGGTTTCACAGTTTCATATTTTACATGCAGAGCAAGGGGTATCCTGTGATGTATACCAGAGAGAAACAAAGAACTGGGAAAGGAACTGGATTTCCCATGTGATTAAAATTTTGCAAAGTTTTCCTGCTCTTACCAAAGTTGTAGCCAGGGGGCTGCAGGAATGGCCTCTTTGGGAAGAGACCAGGGTCTGCTCTGTGCCAGACAGCCAAGTCCAATTAGTTTCAATGGACCCACCACAGAACACAGATGAACCCATCAGCCAAGCTGATGTCATCTCCATGAAAACCTACTTTTAAAAAAGCATATAATGCAGACAGAGAGAGAAGGAAGGAACAAAAAGAATGAGAAACAGCAGAGAGAAGAACAAGGTCAGAGGAGGTGCTCTATGGCAAAGCAGATAACCCCTGAAGCTTGTAGAGGGTCCATGCCGGAGCGAAGAAGTGTCAGGAGGAAAGAGCAATAGAGAGAAACTGCCATATATTGACTATAGCCCCCTTACCCTCTGACATGAGGCAGGGGGAATGAAAAAATGATGCTGAGCATGGGAAAGGGCAGCCGGGGGGGAAGCTGTTGCTTTAACATTTGTCTTTTTGTTTCCCACTATCCAAATTAGTAACTACATATTTATTTTAATTAGCAATAGGTTAGGGTGATTTTTCCAAGTTGAATCTGTTTTACTTGTGACAGTAACTGGTAAGCAGTCTCCCTGCTTTTATACTGAACCTAAGCTTTCTCCTTCCTGTTTTTTTTCTTTTCTCCCCTGACCTGCTGAGGAAGGGGACTGAGGGAGCAGCTAGGTAGGTGTTTGGCTGTTAGCCAGGGTCAACCTACTGCAGTGTACTGTGAGAAACTCAGAATGCGTAGCACAGACCCACACAAAGAATGATTTGAATATTGGTTTTATAACAACAGTGAAACAAACTGAGCTATTTTTCTTTCTTTTTTATATATACACATATATATGTGCACATATACTTTCATTAACATGTTCCCTTCATCCATGGATCTGACAATCATTTTTCAATGAAATATCACATCTTCATTTGAGCAGTTATCAATCTTTTTCTAGATATTCAGGATGCTTCAATTTCCAGAAGTCATTTAGTAGTTACACAGCATCTTTCCATGCTTTTCATTTTACAAACCAGATAATGAGGATAAAACCTGAAACTTTTCTGGTATTTTCCATTTTGTAGAATACTACAGTTGTTTTAATCAAGTGTAACCAAAGTTTAAAATGTGTGAGTCTGTCTGTCTCTCCTAGTGGGGAATTACAGGCCTTAATAGGATATGAAAGCGGATTAGGAAATTGAGCATGTTGCTCAATATTTGGTCTCTGTATTTTATTTCTGTACCTTGTTTGTTTATTTGTTTAAACAATTAACTGAATTTTGATAATTTCAATTTCTTTACATATTTAGGGTTATTTTCTGTGCTTTCTCAGTCCTTGGAATGCTAATAGATCTGCAAATTACAGCATCCATCTGCCTTGTGCTCCTGTCTGTTGCACCAGCGGTAATACCTCATGGCTGTCAGCATCAAAATAAACCTCACAGTAACCTTGTTCAAACAGATCATGACATGGCTGACACTGAAAATGACACACAGTTTGGTTTCAGCTTAAACAATAGAATTCCCAATCTATTAAACAATTAATTTCCAACAGAACTGATATGTACTTATTAGTGTAAGTTCACCTTTTGAGCAATATCTTAAGTTTCATAAAGCTACCAGTAACTGAAGAAGATACAGATACCATCTCAGTTTCCACTGCCAGTTAAGAGCATTTGCGGCATACATAAAATAATCTCTGTTACACTGCTGAATACCTTTATCATTCCAGAAAGATGGAAAAACAGGGAGCTGTTGAAGACTCCATACTTGTGCCTTCCAGAACTGAAGCTACACTGCCATGAACTGGAAGCTGAAACCATCAGGAAATAAAAAAAACTGTCAGGAGTTCTGCTTTTACAGTTTTATAAAAAGGCTAAGAGATTATTGCCCAATTTCATCCCAGGTTATTCCATTGACAATTTAACATTCATTTGCTGTAGAGCAAGGTCAGATATTGATTATTTGTCCCTGTGATTTGTCCTTATATAATTTGTGCATGTGGATCATTAATGTATTAGTAGTTTCAGTCATGTTACCTAGCAGGTAACTAACTTGTTACTCAACCCTCTCATCAATAGAAGTGCCCATCGATGCAACCTGTACAGATAAGCTGAATGCTTTCCCTCACATAAACATTTCTCTATACCTTCACATACCTTCTCGCTCTGAAGATCATCTCTGAAATAATGCTGTTCCCTATTTTTCACTAGTCTGTGGTACAAAGCTTCTCCTAGATATATGATCCCAAGAAGTTCAAAGACCCCAGAGATATCATGAATTGTCAGATGTTACTGTAAAAGGAAAAAAAAAAAAAAAAAAGAAAAAGAAAAAAAAATAACCGAAAAAATTACCACTGCAGTAAAAAGGGACTTTGTAGAGATATCGTGAGGAAGAACTGATGACTGCAGGGTGCACTGTGCTCTACACTCTATTTAACTTTGGTTTTATCACGGGAAGTACAAATTATATCCCTGGCTACAATCTAAATGATATTTTGCAAATCATATAGAGCTAGATAAAAATCTTATAAAGTGCACTTTTCAAGCAGGTTTAGTTCAGGCATGATCTACTTCAAGAAACTGCATTCGCTCACTATAAATTATGATTTATAGCTTTCCCCATTAAACCTTGTGGTTTCCACAACAGCTGCCTGATTTTAATTGCGCTACCTTTTGGAAAGCATTACAACTTGCTTGTTGTCTATTAATGTCATTTTAAATTGAACTTTAATTTACCTTATTATTTTTTGTAATATTAAATAAAAGCAGACATACTGAAAAACTAACATCTACATGCTTATTATGCTAAAGGTGGTTCTAGAAACAATTAATCACAAGAATTTTCACCTTAAAGTACTGCTTAAAGTCTTTGTGCTGTTGTTAGAATTCAATTGCTACAGGCAGTGGAATAATAAAAAGAAAAGTACAGACTTCATTTCTGTGAAAATTCCAATAAAACTGGTGATGTTAGACTTGATGTCATTTTAACCGTTTGGAAACACTGAATTACATCTTTCCAAAATTAGTAAAATTCTTTTACGCCAAGTTGCTAGTTCAAGACGGTATAAAAGGTTTAAATCTTCTCTGATTTACACTCTTACTATCATTTATTTCATCAGTGTTAATGTGGGACTTGATCCTGAGTGTGTTTATATCACTGCAATCTAAGGAATACCCTTGTAACCTCACTCACATCAATAGGGTTAAATGAGCTAAAAAAAAAAAAGTCAGATTCACGCCATAAAATCAGTATAAAATTAGTCCAGAGCTTCTTACCTTTGGAGATTCATTATTAAAAAGACAAAACATTACCCTTTGCTACATCTCCCATAGAATAATATTTCCTAACCCAGAGCTTCAACATATTTACTTTATATTACTTCTGTGGCACAAGAGAACTCAATTCATGACTGAAATCATCTATACACTGTCATTCATTGCAAGTATTGAATATACATATGCCTTTTCTCTGTCCTTGGTGTTCCTCAATAGTAATCCAAAAGAACTGTATCACTTTGATCAGATATGCCAGCCATCCAAATTGATCTCATGCTTCTGACCCTTTTCTGGGGGTTCTTTTCTTGACAACCAAACTTCAAGTGAAGCAATAGCATATTAGAATAAAGCTAATGCAAATAATTTTTTCACGTTATTGTATTAACCAGACATCTTACGGTTCAGCTGGCATTACTGTGCTTAAGTACAGAGAACAGTAGAGTATAAGAATATCCTTGGGATCATATAAGACAATGGTATGCTGTGCTCTTTTTGGCTGCAGATGAGCTGGGTCACACCAGTACCGTTCTGTGCTCCCCATCATCCTTTCCTTCCCAGTCATGTCTCCTCAGATCTATTGGCTTAACCTAGGTATCAGTACTCCACATTAGCATAACCTAATAGCAGGGGTGTTTTCTAACACAGATAAATTTACAGAAGCAAGTTAGTAATGACTGAGCGTGCTCTTAGGTTGGCAAATATAAGTGGCGATAACTCTCACAGATATTGACAACCTGAGAGAAGCCATGAACTAACTTTTTCAACCAGCTGAGCTGCATGTGGAATAAAACGTTTGATTGCAAACTCAGAAAGTCAGTGAGTCTGCGATCAACCATTAGCTGCATCTACAGATTGTAAAAGTTTAGATATGTTCATTATAGATAATACATAACTGTGCCACTAGATAATGCAGTTATTTATCTTTTTAATTATTTATTTGTTGGAGATTAATTATTAAATGAACTTAGTTTTCATGTTTTTACACTGCTCCAGGGTCAGTCATTAGAGTCGTATATATATTTTCTGAATATTCACACTTCAGACATGAGACCAGCCATTTAAAAACATTAATAAATTATTTTATGACATGAGTGTCGACAGTAAAGGTTTTGACTTAAACCAAATAGTCACTTATAACCCAAGGAAAAACTTTTAAATTCTGGTTTTTACTAAATTTGACCCTCTAACATTAACAACTCTGGTACTAAATGTCACAGATGTTGTAAGTTGTATATTTTTTTGTATTTTTGTCTAGACAGATGGCTGGAAAATGAAACAGCTGTATTTGTTCCAACAGCCTGGAGGCACTGCTTCTTAGACAGCAAAAATTCTTATGATGGACAGGTTCAGATTTTAAGGACAGTCCAACAAACTCATGATGCAATAACTGAGCTTGGATTCACCCGTTGACCCTGGTAATGTCAAAGAAGATAAAGACACAGGAATCATTTTTGTGCTAGAATGAGACTTTTTGACTTCCTCCCAGTGCAACAGTTACTTGTAAACATTGAATTAAATCATAGAATCATAGAATGGTTAGGGTTGGAAAAGACCTTAAGATCATCTAGTGAAATTTTTTCTATGTAGTCTGAACTTGGAGATTTTATTAATTAGATGTTTGAAAAGTGATATACATGCAACCTCCCTGTTCCAGAACATCTGATCTTGCATCCCTGAAATCCAACTGTATCCTAGGCTGCATTAAAAGGAGTATGACCAGCAGGTCAAGGGAGGTGAGTCTCCCTCTACTCTGCTCTCATGAGACCCCACTGCAATACTGCATTCAGCTCTGGGACCTCCAACACAAAAGGGAGGTGGACCTGTTGGAGCATGTCCGGAAGAGAGCCATGAAGACGGTCAGAGGGCTGGAGCACCTCTCCTATGAAGGCAGTTTGAGAGAGCTTGAATTGTTTAGCCTGAAGGAGGGAAGGCTCAAGGGAGACCTTAGAGCAACCTTTTTTTACCTAAAGGGGGCCTATGAGAAATCTGCAGAGGGGCTTTTTACAAGGGCATCTAGGGATAGGACAAGGGGGAATGACTTTAAACGGAAGGAGGGTAGATTCAGACTAGGTCTAAGGAAGAAATTATTTTGCAATTAAGGTGGAGAAACAGTGGCACAGGTTGCCCACAGAGGTGGCAGATGCTTCATACCTGGAAACATTCAAGGTGAGGTTGAACAGGGCTCTGAGTAACCTGATCTAGTTGAAGATGTCCCTGTTTTTTGCAGAGAGTTGGACTAGACTACTTTTAAAAGTCCCTTCCAACTCAAAATATTCAATGATTTTATGATCTCTTTCTGTTACTGGATTATTTTAAAATATCTTATTCTCTAAGGTAATTTGCCAATGAGACAACAAAGAGCTAATCATGTCTGACCTTATTATGACTTTTCTTCAGGTCTAGGTATGAAGAATTTGATAGCTACAGAAATGTCATTCCGAGAAACTTGTGAATTACAATAGGACTTAAAGGGTTTAGATCCTTTTGGGGTAAAAGAGGTTAATAAGAACCAACAAAGCAAGTTAGAAAGAAAAACTATAGAAGAGTAAAGACTTTTTTACTGCAATGAAGTAGCAACAGTGATGAAAAAAATGCATGAGTTCTAAAATGCCCTTAGGAAAATTTAATGAGAAAAACAACAGCACTAATGCTTTGTTAAGGCTATAACTGCATGGTCTAATGACCACTGGGTAAAGTACTAAATTTTAAATTGAATGCAATGATTAAGATAGCACAGTAAAAAAAATGTTACGTTGTGTAAGGGGAAAAAAAGGAACTTCAGAATACTAAAACTGTTACAAATCATGGTTTAGAAGAGGCATCAGTGCAGAACTTAAAGATAATTAAAGTCATAAACTTATCATTGCTGAGAAGATCTAGATTACATACTGATGCAATGACAGAATGACTAAAAATTCTGGCTTTTAACGAGAAAATATATGAAATCATTCAAAATTCCAGCTGCCCAACCAGAAAAAGCATTCTCCAGGATTCATCCTTGACTTTCACCAGTGCATGGACATCTTCAATTGTAAATCTTCTGTGCTTGAAAGACATTCATCTTATCAAAATAATTTTCTAATGACCCAGCCCTTAAATTTCTATCTCATGTAGAGATCAATAGGATGAAGACATGCAATTGGACATTTGAGGCAATTTAAAACGCAATTACAGATGTGCAGAAATTACATACGTCTTCTGAAGTGTATCTTGTGTAGGTCACTGGTGAAGCTGGGTGTAGTTATCCAAACTGTTTAAACACCTTTCTTAGTGAACCTTCCAATTTGTACAAGTATAAGTTTTGCATGACTAGATAAAAAGAACTGAACATTTGGATCTATGTATGAACAGATGGAAAAGAAGTCTAGAAAGGTAGTACTTGGCCTAGTACTCACAGATGATAAATCTGCAGTGGGGAGGACATCACAAGATGAAAAACAGCCAACAATCAAAGCAATGGAATGAGACACTCAGTAAAATTTTACGTTATAAATTACAAGACAATGTACAAGAACATGATGAGAACATAAAAAAAAATAAGGTCTTGGTGCTTTTTAGAAATAACAGATGTACATTTTTTCTACCTTAACAAATCTTTGTTAAATATGAGGCTTTGAGCAACCTGGTGTAGTGGAGGATGTCCTTCCCCACGAGAGGGGGGTTGGAACTAGATGATCTTTGAGGTTTCTTTCAACCTGAACCATTCTATGATTTTATGAAAACGTCCCAGTAGATCATGATGTCCAGAATACTGTGCCTGATGCTGGCCAGGCTCACAGAATGGTCATCAGATTTTCCCTCACACTCAGAGTCAGAGTATTTGTAACACATTTAGGGGTGACTGCAAGTAAAACATCATCAAAAATACAGAACCTGAGTTCACTAGTGTGAGACAGAAAGAAAGTATTGAATATTACCTAATCATTTCACTTACTGGAATTGCACGTGTAATCTAGAGTTGTAGAAGACAGATTGTACTCCTTTCATCCAAAATCTGCCTTGAAGAGTGAGAAGTAGGTCTTTCTTTTTTTCATTATAATTTCAAAAATGTATAATTCCATTGTCTTCATATCTATATATAGTGGCTATACACCCTAAAATCCTTTGTCATGTGCTTAAAATGTTTCCCTTATATCTTTCAAATACTAATTCAAACCAATGTAAATGCCTGACAAGATGAGACTTCTGTATTATTACTTGCAACATAATATAAATTCTCACATATATATGGTTGCTTATGAACTTATATCTTGTAGATGATGTAAAGGCCAGCCATGGACTAGAAACAATCTGTGATAAAAGCAATCACTAAATATCACAAACGGTGGATAACAAATATTAAAATACTAATGAATCCTAAACCCGATTGTAGACTGGCATTGTACGAGAACAATAGTTTGGAAGAAAGAATTTTTTATCTACTAATAGTTGAAGATTGTTTCAAACACCAAACTAATTCATACAAATTAACCCATAAATGAACAGAAGAGAATTCACTGAATAAAATATATTTAGATGAATATTAACCCACTTACTTACATTCAAGGTTGTCACCCTTGATTTCATATTTCGAAATGCTATCTTGTGAAGCTTTATCGTTACCACTTTGTGCTGATTAAATATCATAATCCTCTTATATGTGCAGATCCCCGGTGTTCCCCACTTTTATTAAAAGCAGGGTTCTAATGAAGCTCATGTGGTATCACTAGTTAATTGCTGCTTACAGTCTGAAATAAAGCTCAGTTCTAAGCCATTTACATTTATGTGTTAAAACTAAATGATTAATGTGGATTTTTTACACATTTTTAGGTTTAATTTCTCACTCTAATGAAAACATAAATTTCAAGCCTTCAAAAACATTCCTATCTCTTATTTAATTTAATATGTAATTGAGAACATGCTTTTGCTACAGACGGAGAATCTTTTTCAGATTTGAATTAATTTGGTGTTTTGCTGAGCTAGTAGATTAAGTACCACAAATTGTATGATGGTCACTCTGCTGAACTTTTGCTTTCAAATTAATGGAATGAAATTTTGGAAATTCATAAGGTCAAATATATTTTCTGCAAAGGTGATAACAATGTTTTCTGCTGACAAATTGTCAAATTGTGAGCACTGGACTGAAACAGTGGCTTCAGTGAGAGACTTCTGAATGCCAAATGAAAATGAACTTTAAAATGGTCATATATATTCTAAAAAAAAGTCCAGTTAGTTTTCTCAAAGCTTGCACAAGTAACTCTGCCACTGATACATCTCTCAGGGAAATGAACAGCCAAGATGAGAAAAAAACCCCAAACCTCAACACTCTTCCTATATCGATATTCAGCACTGTTGAAAAATGCTATTTTCTACATTTTACATAAGCATTCATGTAGTCTTCTGCTCCTCTGACCTGGGAAGGGTAAGTGTATGTTATTTCCTTGGCTATCTCAGCTTTTACCACCAATTTCTACTGAGCAATCATGCCATTTCTCCTTGAGCACAATGCAAAGCACCAAAGCATACCCTGGCTCACACTGCAACTAAATGGAATGCCCAACTCTGTAGTATACCTACTACTACATACAGTGTATAACTAAGGGCTTTTTTATCTGTCACTATACAGACACTAACTCACAAATCCTTCTTAGAAATGTATCACTATTCCATGCATAAAACAGTTGCTTGCTAGTCAGAACTATAATTTTTGCCTTTGACAGAAGAAAGTAGTCATCATTAGGAAGATATCACAGGGTTAATCACTACATCCAATTACAAAATCTATTAAAAAAAGTGGCCCCAAAATGCTCACAATAGTAACAGTAGCTAACAAAATTGTCATGGATGATTACAGCTGAATCATCTAACTTACAAATCCCCAGGTTCAAATTTTCTAGTCATGGGGGTATAAAATTCAGGGCAATACCTCATTTTTGCTCCATAACATCTGTGACAAGGTGTAATGCATCACTGACAATCTAGCGATTCATGAAATGAAAACTCCTTTTTGTTTACATCAATGCTGACATTCCCTAGGGATTCTTCACAAAACACCTGCCCAGTTGCACCTCATGCGAAGCATGAGACATTAGATATAACTTTTTTTTCTTATTTTTTCTTTTCAGAAGTGCTAGCCTTAGAGAAATTGCAGTATCTATTTCACTTTCTGTCACTAGAATTTAAAGATGCTCTCAGTGGGTGGAAGTAGCAGACAGATAACCTCAGCATGGGTGTTCTCTACAAGTCTTTGAAAGACATATGCAGCATCACACCTAATTCAAATAGTTGCTTTGCATCTATTTCATCAACCTCTTCAGATTCCCCCTTCAGAAAAAAAAAAAAAAAACAGATCACTTCCCTTAGGCAGAAGTATACTTCTGAAGGACTGCTCACAGCTATGAAACGAAAAGCACACTAGTTACTCCTAACCCAGAAAATGAAAAGACCTACTTGGCTTCCTATAGGCATAGAAAGATATTAGCCACTTGCTGAGGATACCCCAGCTGTCAGGAGAAAACAGTACGGAGTGAGCCAATGGAGAATTATAAACTCATACGAGTATCTAACTTCCTACCCCACCTTAAAGAATTGTGACTTTGGACACTCTGAATGCAGCCTGGAGTCTACTCTTTAGAACGAAGGTCTACAAGCACTGTTTTCTTCTCTTTTTCCAGAAACGCTAGTCATGTTCCTGCTCCATGCTGTGTGGATTGCTGAATTCCTTCTGACCGAGGAGATATTGCAATGCAGCTCTCCAGTATCACACAACCCCCACCGGTCACACTTAACAGGTGAGACTGTACCAGCAGCACTGCATCAGACACAGATTGTGTGTCTGCTGCTGGTGCATTCATCCTGTTTGGAAAACACTTGCTAGATTGGGTTTCTCAAGAGACTGCAGTCCTGCTCTGGCCAGCTTTTGGATTATCAACAGGCCTCATTTTTCAGACCAAAGCAGTTCTGGACACAGACACAGAATACATGAAAGCTCTTGTAAATTCCTGGTCAGAAAGGAAAATATCTCACAAATGGAGGCACTAGTGTGCAATTTTAATTGTACAATATTAGCATCTGCATAAACCCCTTTAGACACTGGTCTCTTGCCAGGTTCTGCTCTGTGTAGAGGGACTGAAGTTGCTTCAGCTCCCCCTTTCCAATCATTCTCATGATGGCAAAACTATGAGTATCTTTCAAAAGCCTCTTTGCCTCAGAAACTAGCAAAAAACTATGACATGAAGTCTTGCCTGATCAATGTTGCTATGATGAAGCAATGCTGGTCAAGCATAAGATTTTAGGTGAAAAAACTTCAGCATTTTGGCAATTATTTACACTTACAGGTTTCCTTTGGGCTTTAGATGCTGGTTTTACCTTCTTATCCATAACTCAATAATTTCCTTTTGTCACCCTTAAGTTTTTGTGCTTATATTTTAGTTGTGTCTCTCAAAAGAAAAATCAAAATCATAGGCCTTACTGTAGCAAATCCAGACATTTCCAAGAGCAGCCATGGAGTTGTCTATGGAACTGCTGCATCTCTTATTGCTTGCTATTATTGGTACAGAGGAACAATTCAGTGCTATATTCACTGTGAAAATGTTGCTGTACGTATGCTGTATAGCTGACTGACTTGCATAGCTCATAGAATAATAGAAAGAGTACATTAAAGTTTTTGCACACTTTTCACTTCTGAGTATTCTCTCAACAATGCTTGAATAACGGACTGAAATTGAGAGCACAATTCTAAAACCTGCAGAAATCGAATGATTGCAAATAAATGATATTAGACACTCTCTTTTAATCCAGTTCAAGAGCTCTTATATTTCTTCACAGCTCTGAAATACTTGAGAATTAATTCTTCAGTATAATGGAACTACTCTTCATAATTGTGGCAGTACTTGGCCCAGAGTGACAAGTTTCTGGTGAAAACATGTTTCCTGAAAACTAAAATTTATGTTTCTTTGACATAGAAAGCAGTATCATCATGCTTATACCATAACAGTATGTCTCTGGGATATCTATATTTCATGGACAATAAATGAAAACATCAGGAATTTTGTCTAAGACTAATTACTTCCTCTACCAATTCATAATGATGTACAGCACGGAAGATGACTGATAACATACCGTGAATTTCACTCTTTAGCCACCACATAGAGACACATATGAACATTTCTCCTTTCATCTTTTCCATTCCTTAAAGTGCTAAAACACCCTGTTCACGAAGCACAAACTGCTATATCAGGTTCATGGTGAGAAGTATCTCTAAATCTACTAAAACATTAAAACTAAAGTTGCAAGTGGGGTTAGAATTTGGGCCTTTAGATTCAAAATTATGTGACAACTTTGACACTTTGAGAAAAGCAAGCTAATTTTGTTTTAATATTGCTTTCATAGTGTCATAGAAAATATTTCATAAATAACTACAATGAAGTTTTTTGTCATAACTGAAAATTTGTTCCTGTAAAGACCTTAAGAATAGGCCTGATGGAACTAAGACTAGTAACACTTAAAGCAGGTGCTATTGTTTTCAGCATTTAAAAAATGTAATTTTTAAATTCATTAGATAATTTTCAGTTACCCAAAATCTGTTGAAATTTAGTGTGCTATATGTGTTATAGCCACAAATACATTTGGACTTTTTGAAAAAAATGTAGTAATTAACATATTTTTCAGAATTCCC